>NC_092147.1:7643641-7843641 GCF_045791955.1 Oncorhynchus clarkii lewisi
AAGTTTGCAGATGACACAACAGTGGTAGGCCTGATCACCGACAACGATGAGATTGACCTCCTCTGTAAAGACTGAGACCTGGCCATGTGGTGCCAGGACAACAACCTCTCCCTCAACGTGATCAAGACAAAGGAGCTGATTGTGGACTACAGGAAAAGGAGGACCGAGCATGCCCCCATTCTCATCAAGTTCCTTGGTGTCCAGATCATCAACAAACTAACATGGTCGAAGCACACCAAGACAGTCGTGAAGAGGGCAAGACAAAACCTACTTCCCCTCAAGATACTGAAAAGATTTGGCATCAGAAGTCCTCAGATCCTCTAAAGGCTCTACAGCTGCACCATCGAGAGCATCCTGACTGGTTGCATCACTCCCTGGTACGGCAACTGCTGGGCCTCCAACCGCAAGGCACTAGAGAGCGTAGTGCGAACGATCCAGTTCATCACTGGGGCCAAGCTTCCTTCCATCCAGGACCTCTATCCCAGGCGGCCCTAAAAATTGTCAAAGACTGTTCTCTCTGCTACCACACGGCAAGCGGTACCGGAGCGCCAAGTCTAGGTCCAAGAGGCTTCTAAACAGCTTCTACCCCCAGGCCATAAGACTCCAGAACATCTAATAAAATGACTACCAAGACTATTAGCATTGCCCCCCCCCCTCCTATCCTACGCCACTGCTACTCTCTGTTATTATCTATCATAGTTTAATAACTCTACCTACATGTACATATTACCTCAATTACCTCGACTAACCGGTACCCCCTGTATATAGTCTCACTGTTGTTATTTTACTGCTGCTCTTTAACTACTTGTTACTTTTATTTCTTATTCTTATTTGTATTTTTAAACTGCACTGTTGGTTAAGGGCTTGTCAGTAAGCATTTCACTGTTGTATTCGGTGCATGTGACTAATAACATTTTATTTGAGGGGAGAATGGCTCATAATAATGGCTGTAAATTAGCGAATGGAATGGCATCAAACACATTGAACCCATGTTTGATATTTGATACCATTCCACTTATTCCACTCTATTACCACTAGCCCGTCCTCTCAAATTAAGTAGACACCAACCTCCTGGGGTGTGAATACTTATGTAAATGAGATTCTGTTTTTAATTTTCAATAAATCTGATGGTTGAGAAAATGAAGAAATATACATATATATAAAGACACACTGCTCAAAAAAATAAAGGGAACACTTAAACAACACAATGCAACTCCAAGTCAATCACACTTCTGTAAAATCAAACTGTCCACTTAGGAAGCAACACTGATTGACAATACATTTCACATGCTGTTGTGCAAATGGAATAGACAACAGGTGGAAATTATAGGCAATTAGCAAAGACACCCCCAATAAAGGAATGGTTCTGCAGGTGGTGACCACAGACCACTTCTCAGTTCCTATGCTTCCTGGCTGATGTTTTGGTCACTTTTGAATGCTGGGGGTGGTTTCACTCTAGTAGTAGCATGAGACGGAGTCTACAACCCACACAAGTGGCTCAGGTAGTGCAGCTCATCCAGGATGGCACATCAATGCGAAATGTGGCAAGAAGATTTGCTGTGTCTGTCAGTGTAGTGTCCAGAGCATGGAGGCGCTACCAGGAGACAGGCCAGTACATCAGGAGACGTGGAGGAGGCCGTAGGAGGGCAACAACCCAGCAGCAGGACCACTACCTCCACCTTTGTGCAAGGAGGAGCAGGAGGAGCACTGCCAGAGCCCTGCAAAATGACCTCCAGCAGGCCACAAATGTGCATGTGTCTGCTCAAACTGTCAGAAATAGACTCCATGAGGGTGGTATGAGGGCCACAGGTGGGGGTTGTGCTTACAGCCCAACACTGTGCAGGACGTTTGGCATTTGCCAGAGAACACCAAGATTGGCATATTCGCCACTGGCGCCCTGTGCTCTTCACAGATGAAAGCAGGTTCACACCGTGCACATGACAGAGTCTGGAGACGCCGTGGAGAACGTTCTGCTGCCTGCAACATCCTCCAGCATGACCGGTTTGGCGGTGGGTCAGTCATGGTGTGGAGTGGCATTTCTTTGGGGGGCCGCACAGCCCTCCATGTGCTCGCCAGAGGTAGCCTGACTGCCATTAGGTACCGAGATGAGATCCTCAGACCCCTTGTGAGACCATATGCTGGTGCGGTTGGCCCTGGGTTCCTCCTAATGCAAGACAATGCTGGACCTCATGTGGCTGGAGTGTGTCAGCAGTTCCTGCAAGAGGAAGGCATTGATGCTATGGACTGGCCCGCCCGTTCCCCAGACCTGAATCCAATTGAGCACATCTGGGACATCATGTCTCGCTCCATCCACCAACGCCATGTTGCACCACGGACTGTCCAGGAATTGGCGGATGCTTTAGTCCAGGTCTGGGAGGAGATCCCTCAGGAGACCATCCGCCACCTCATCAGGAGCATGCCTAGGTGTTGTCAGGAGGTCATACAGGCACATGGAGGCCACACACACTACTTTGTCTCATTTTTACTTGTTTTAAGGACATTACATCAAAGTTGAATCAGCCTGTAGTGTGGTTTTCCACTTTAATTTTGAGTGTGACTCCAAATCCAGACCTCCATGGGTTGATAAATTTGATTTCCATTGATGATTTTTGCGTGATTTTTTGTTGTCAGCACATTCAACTATGTAAAGAAAAAATTATTTAATAAGAATATTTCATTCATTCAGATCTAGGATGTTATTTTAGTGTTCCTTTTATTTTTTTGAGCAGTGTATATTCCATTTTGAATTCAGGCTGTAACACAACAAAATGGGGAATAAGTCAAGGGGTATGAATATTTTCTGAAGACACTGTACATGTGCCAAGTATAGACCATGTACTGTATACAGGTTATAGAAAAGAGCAGAAGCTCTGAATTCTCCGTTCAGCCCTCAGTCCTACTGGTCAATTTTCATTTGTAATATTTCCTTAAGAAGAAAGACCCTAATGCTATGTCAAAGATAATAAAACACTACATTGAAAGCAGTATACTACAGTCCGCGAAAACACAAGTAATTACTGTAGTATATAAACTACAGTTTTTTTAATACGGTATTTATACTATAGTAAACTGTAAATGCTACAGTCATATCTGCAACACAGTCCACAAAAACACTACAGTGAACACTATAGTATTTATACTATAGCATTTCTTTCATGTTGGGGGGGGGGGGGGGGGGGTGATAATGTATTCTCTTCACACACCATAACACCTATAGCACGATTTCCATCAGACATGTGAGAGAGTTCAGCTAGTTTGATGATGCTAATAGTGGAAATTGCAAGGGGGTTAGTATTTTGATCTTCACATCCCAGCAGCCTCCAGAAATTGCAATGTTCTACTGTTTCTCCTACCCCCTGCGATGTTGTCTCTCCAACACTGCTAAAAATGTCCTCTGGCCTTTGAAAACCTTTCTACTGTGAATAGAGTTCTCCCAAAATCAAGAGGAGTTACGGAGCTAACTTGTGATAAGGGCATAAAATTGACAAAATGCCAGAATGAAGTATACAGACGACTTGGCTTCTTCAGTTTAAATGCCACATTGAGAATATCTTACTTTGAAAAGCTGGTTTACATATCATCTTGAGGGAAAGTGTCTGCGTTTTTAGTTATTTGAGGGGAATTTCATCAATCTAAGTGGGGACCGTGTGCGTAAAGTAAATAATGCCAAGGTCCCCATTCATCAACAAACAAATATTTAGATGACCTGGTTAGTGACAGCCAATTTACATTTTTCAAACCTTTTTATGCGAGTAAAGTACACTACATGACCAAAAGTATGTGGACACCTGCTCGTCAAACATCTCATTCCAAAATCATAGACATTAATATGGAGTTGGTGCCCCTTTGCTGGTATAAAAGCCTCCACTCTTTTGGGAAGGCTTTCCACTAGATGTTAGAACATTGCTGCAGGGGTTAGGCCTGGTTCGCAGTCATCGTTCCAATTCAAAGGTGTTCGATGGGGTTGAGATCAGGGCTCTGTGTAGGCCAGTCCTTCCACACCGATCTCGACAAACCATTTCTGTATTGACCTCGCTTTGTGCATGTGGGCATTGTCATGCTAAACAAAAAAAAACTGTTGCCACAAAGTTGAAAGCACAGAATTGTCTAGAATGTCATTGTATGCCTTAAGATTTCCCTTCACTGGAAATAAGGGGCCTACTCCAAACAATGAAAAACAGCCCCAAACCATTGTTCCTCCTCCACCAAACTTTACAGTTGGCACTATGCATTGGGGCATGTAGTGTTCTTCTGGCATCCCGCGAACCCAGATTTGTCCGTCAGACTGCCAGATGGTGAAGCGTGATTCATCACTCCAGAGAATGTGTGTCCACTGCTACAGAGTCCACTGGCAGCGAGCTTTACACCACTCCAGCCGACGCTTGGTATTGCGCACGGTGATGAACAGTTCTTGTGCTGACGTTGCTTCCAGAGGCAGTTTGGAACTGGGTAGTGACTGTTGCAAAAGAGGACATATTATTTCTATGTGCTACTCGCTTCAGCACTTGGCAGTCCCGTTCTGTAAGCTTGAGGGGCCTACCACTTTGCCTACCACTTTTGAGCCGTTGTTGCTTCTAGACATTTCCATTTCACAATAACAACACTTGCAGTTGACCGGAGCAGCTCTAGCAGGGCATACATTTGACAAACTGACTTCTTGGATAGGTTTATTTTATACACCTGTCAGCAACGGGTGAAATAGCCAAATCCACTAACTTGAAGGGTTGTTCACATACTTTTGTATATACAGTTGAAGTTGGAAATTTACATTCACTTAGGTTGGAGTCATTAAAACTAATTTTTCAACCACTCCACAAATTTCTTGTTAACAAACTATAGTTTTGGCAAGTCGGTTAGGACATCTACTTTGTGCATGTATCACAATTCCAGTGGGTCAGATGTTTACATACACTAACTTGACTGTGCCTTTAAACAGCTTGGAAAATTAAAGAAAATGATGTCATGTCTTTAGAAGCTTCTGATAGGCTAATTGACATAATTTGAGTCAATTGGAGGTGTACCTGAGGATGTATTTCAAGGCCTACCTTCAAACTCAGTGCCTCTTTGCTTGACATCATGGGAAAATCAAAAGAAATCAGCCAAGACCTCAGAAAAAAGATTGTAGACCTCCACAAGTCTGGTACATCCTTGGGAGCAATTTCCAAATGCCTGAAGGTACCACGTTC
The DNA here is from genome assembly GCF_045791955.1 of Oncorhynchus clarkii lewisi. Lineage (NCBI taxonomy): Eukaryota > Metazoa > Chordata > Actinopteri > Salmoniformes > Salmonidae > Oncorhynchus > Oncorhynchus clarkii. The sequence continues at coordinate 7,648,828 of NC_092147.1, forward strand.
ATCTATACAAACAATAGTACGCAAGTATAAACACCATGGGACCACGCAGCCGTCATACCGCTCAGGAAGGAGACGCGTTCTGTCTCCTAGAGATGAACATACTTTGGTGCGAAAAGCGCGAATCAATCCCAGAACAACAGCAAAGGACCTTGTGAAGATGCTGGAGGAAACAGATACAAAAGTATCTATATCCACAGTGAAACAAGTCCTATATCGACATAACCCGAAAGGCCGCTCAGCAAGGAAGAAGCCACTGCTCCAAAACCGCCAGTTTATGAGGCTACAGATGAAATATGTTAGGATGAACTTCACATGGTGGTGAAAGCGCACGGTGATGAGCTTGATGCCGCTTTCCCATAAATAGGGTCTTATTCTGGTGACATGATTTTATTTTTTTTACCTTTATTTAACCAGGCAAGTCAGTTAAGAACAAATTCTTATTTTCAATGACGGCTTAGGAACAGTGGGTTAACTGCCTGTTCAGGGGCAGAACGACAGATGTGTACCTTGTCAGCTCGGGGGTTTGAACTTGCAACCTTACGGTTACTAGTCCAACGCTCTAACCACTAGGCTACCCTGATGTTCGATGCTTGATGCTGCCGTTTGACAAATAAAAATAATCTAGCTCTTTTGTCCATAATAGTTGTCATCGTATGCGTAGGCTTCCTGCACAGTCTGTGAGCTGTTGGCTAGAACAGGGTTTCCTAGGGGCAGGACCGAGTTTGGGAAAACCCTGGGCAACTTTGAGGGTCATTCAAGTGAAATTACCCACTGGGAATTAGGATCTTCCGATTACTCCGATTAGCATGTGAACGTACACTTCTACTCTCTACTCCAGAGTTTCCCAACTCCAGTCCTCGACTACCCCCAACAATACATATTGTTGTTGTGGCTCCGGACAAGAACAGCTGATTCTACTTGTCAACTAATCATCAAAGCCCTTGACAAGTTGAATCAGGTGTTTTTGTCTGGGGATACAACAATAATGTGTGCTGTTGGGGGTATTTATTACATTTTAATTTAACCTTTAACTAGGCAAGTGAGTGTGGAACAAATTCTTATTTACAATGACGGCCTACCAAAAGGCCTCCTGCGGGGACGGGGGCCTGGGATTAAAATAAATAAATACAATATAAACATAGGACAAAACACACATCACAATGAGACAACAACACTACATAAAGTGAGACCTAAGACAACAACATAGCAAGGAAGCAACACATGACAACACAGCATGGTAGCAACACAACATAACAACAACATGGTAGCAACACAAAACAGGGTACAAACATTATTGGGCACGGAAACAGCACAAAAGTCAAGAAGGTAGAGACAACAATACATCACACAAAGCAAGCACAACTGTCAGTAAGAGTGTCCATGATTGAGTCTATGAATGAAGAGATTGAGATAAAACTGTCCAGTTTGAGTGTTTGTTGCAACTCAGTCGCTAGCTGCAGTGAACTGAAAAGACGAGTGACCCAGGGATGCGTGTGCTCTGGGGACCTTTAAGAGAACGTGACTGGTAGAACGTGTGGAGGAATATGTGGAGGATGAGAGCTGCAGTAGATATCTCAGATGGGCCTCACTCCCCCCTAAGAGGGTTTTATAAATAAGCATCAACCAGTGGGTCTTGCGACAGGTATACAGAGATGACCAGTTTACAGAGGAGTATAGAGTGCAGTGATGTGTCCTATAAGGAGCATTGGTGGCAAATCTGATGGCCGAATGGTAAAGGACATCTGGGTACTGGAGGACCGGAGTTGGGAAACTCTACTCAATAGCTCAACAACTATCTGTGTCCAGACCTATAATGCATCCTGTGTAGAGAATGACACCATCCTTTTTGTCAAGCAAGAATGATGAAACAACAGCACCTTGGGCTGTATAATCTCTCTGTGCAGAAAAAGCTTTTGATAGACTAGAATGGTCATACAGTGAGCTCCAGAAGTATTTGGACAGTGGCAAATGTTTTGTTGTTTTGAAATTGTAGTCAGCTTTAATTTGAGGGTATTTCCTCCACATCAGGTGAATCGTTTACAAAATCACAGCACTTTGGGGTCCCCCCATTTTAGGGGAACAAAAATATTGGGAAAAAATCACATATGATTTCAGGTAGTCAAAAGTTTTTTAATTTGTTAATTTTAGAGGGTAGATCAGCTTTAATGTTGCAGATAGATTATGGCTTCTGCCAGGTCGCAATTGTAAATGAGAACTTGTTCTCAACTTGCCTACCTGGTTAAATAAAGGTGAAATAAATCAAATGTAATTGTCTGCAGACGCACAAATATAACACAGACACACAAATATCATACCCCTAAGACATGCTAACCTCTCACTATTACAATAACAGGGGAGGTTAGCATATTATATCATAACCCCAAGACATGTTAACCTCTCACTATTACAATAACAGGGGAGGTTAGCATTTTATATCATAACCCCTAAGACATGCTAACCTCTCACTATTACAATAACAGGGGAGGTTAGCATTTTATATCATATTCCCAAGACATGCTAACTTCTCACTATCACAATAACAGGGGAGGTTAGCATTTTATATCATAACCCCAAGACATGCTAACCTCTAACCATTACAATAACAGGGGAGGTTAGCATTTTATATCATAACCCCAAGACATGCTAACCTCTCACTATTACAACAACAGGGGAGGTTAGCATTTTATATCATAACCCCAAGACATGCTAACCTCTCACTATTACAACAACAGGGGAGGTTAGCATTTTATATCATAACCCCAAGACATGCTAACCTCTCACTATTACAACAACAGGGGAGGTTAGCATTTTATATCATAACCCCAAGACATGCTAACCTCTCACTATTACAACAACAGGGGAGGTTAGCATTTTATATCATAACCCCTAAGACATGCTAACCTCTCACTATTACAATAACAGGGAGGTTAGCATTTTATATCATACCCCTAAGACATGCTAACCTCTCACCATCACAACAACAGGGGAGGTTAGCATTTTATATCATAACCCCTAAGACATGCTAACCTCTCACTATTACAATAACAGGGAGGTTAGCATTTTATATCATTCCCCTAAGACATGCTAACCTCTCACCATCACAACAACAGGGGAGGTTAGCTTTTGTAAAATTATTATAATAAAAAAATGTTTTAATCCAAAGTGCTGGAGTACAGAGCCAAAACAACAACAAATGTGTCACCGTCCCAATACTTTCAGCGCACTGGATCTCTGGTCGGTCTTGGAATATATGGGAATTGTCTCCAATTTAATAATATGATTAAAATACTACATGCCAATCGCTCAGCCAAAATTATAACAGGCAACTCCGTTCAGAATCACTAGAAGCAGAGAATCTAGACAACGTATCAATCGCTCCCAAACGCAATGAAGATCATAGATAAATTCAAATAAAATAAAATTCATTTATATAGCCCTTCGTACATCAGCTGATAATTCAAAGTGCTGTACAGAAACCCAGCCTAAAACCCCAGACAGCAAGCAATGCAGGTGTAGTAGCACAGTGGCTAGGAAAAACTCCCTAGAAAGGCCAAAACCTAGGAAGAAACCTAGAGAGGAACCAAGCTATGAGGGGTGGCCAGTCCTCTTCTGGCTGTGCCGGGTGGAGATTATAACAGAACATGGCCAAGATGTTCAAATGTTCATAAATGACCAGCATGGTGAAATAATAATAATCACAGTAGTTGTCGAGGGTGCAGCAAGTCAGCACCTCAGGAGTAAATGTCAATTGGCTTTTCATAGCTGATCATTAAGAGTATCTCTACCGCTCCTGCTGTCTCTAGAGAGTTGAAAACAGCAGGTCTGGGACAGGTAGCACGTCCGGTGTACAGGTCAGGATTCCATAGCCGCAGGCAGAACAGTTGAAACTGGAGCAGCAGCACGGCCAGGTGGACTGGGGACAGCAAGGAGTCATCATGCCAGGTAGTCCGGAGACATGGTCCTAGGGCTCAGGAGAGAAAGAAACTGACCAGAACTGACCAGAACATTAAACTAGCTACTGACCAGAACATTAAGCTAGCCAAGACCAACGTCACTTACAAACGGACTATACAGCTACAAGTAGTGAGTGGAGATACAAACAGACTATATTAAAGAAGTTAAATGTCTTACGTGTGATTATGTTTTCCACATACATAACTACTTGTCGTCTACTTGGACACCGAGTCCCCACATTTCGCACACCGAATAGCCTGAAGCCACAGGGCTCTTCTCACAGAACCGCAGGTTGGGATATTTAGATCTGGCTACATGTACATTGAACAACACAGCAGCTTTTCAACATGTTTTTCTATATAACAAAAAATGTTTTATTGACAACGAAGTTGCCTCTATTACAATGGGAGTCAATGGTAAACAATGTTGGTTTTCCCCAATTTGTGAGCGTGGTCGAGGTGAATTGCTTATTATTACGTGAATACCGACTGGGATTATGCTTCCCACAGTTGTGTCAAATTGGCTGGATGTCTTTTGGATGGTGGGCCATTCTTGATACACACTTGAAACGTTTGAGTGTGAAAAGGCCAGCACCGTTGCAGTTCTTGGCACACTCTAACCGGTGTGCCTGGCAACTACTACCATACCCTGTTCAAAGGCACTTTAATATTCTCTTGCCCATTCACCCTCTGAATGGCAAACATCTACAATGATTTAAATGGATTTAACAAAGTGACATCAATAAGGGATCTTCGCTTTGAGCTGGAATCACCTGGTCAGTCTATGTCATGAAAACACAATGTTTTGTATACTCAGTGTACGGTACATTACTTTTATTTTGTACTTTTTTTGTTTTTCTTAAAACCGCATTGTTGGTTAAGGGCTGTATACATGCGCCAAATACATTTAAATTTGATTTGTGTCTGGATTCACCTGGTCAGTCTATAGAAACACAATGTTTTGAATACTCTGTGAATTCAGACTTTTGCTTCCTTCTTTCCTTCCACCTGGAAGGGGCAGTATGGGGAGGGGGGGGGGGGGGGTCTAACAGAGACTCATGGAATGGATGGGTGGGTAGTGGGACTGATAAACAACCTCAGTTGCTGGGTGGGTGTGTGGATATTCAAAGCTGAGCTTCTGTTGTCATGGAAAACTGCCAGTTGCCTTACTGCCTCCCTGGCAAGAGTGGCCTTTGAATGATTAGCTTGGTCAAAATACGTGCAATGTGAACTGAATAAGCGGAAGTTGTGTCTTATTGGAAAAGCCATGATTCATATTTTGATGTTCACTGATTTTCCCCTCTAGTGGCATTAAGGCCAGACTTTGAATACTGAATGATCTCTGATATTTCATTCAGCTAGATTTAAGGCCTTGTGAGTTTTGAAAATGGATTTGATTTCACATGGATGTTATGTAAAGATATTTTCTGAAGGAAAAAAGGGAATTATATTGACCATCTCAGTTAAAATCCGATGCCCTTGTCTAAAATAAATAAATAAATCAATAAATATTATTTTACATTTATTCTAAAGCTCCTGGAAAAAAACAGGTGTGGATTATGAGAGAAATCCAACCCAGTGTCAGTAATCCACATTAATAATGTTTACAAACTGCGTTACTTATTTCATATCTACAGTACATCGGAAAGTATTCAGAACTCTTGACTTTTTCAACGTTTTGTTGCGTTACAGCCTTATTCTAAAATTGATTAAATTATTTCCCCCCCCCCCCTCAATCTACACACAATACCCCACAATGACAGCGAAATCAGTTTTTTTTTAAACATTTTTGCAAATGTATTACAAATAACAGAAAAACCTTATTTACATAAGTATTCAGATCCTTTGCTTTGAGACTCGAAATTGAGCTCAGGTGCATCTTGTTTCCATTGATCATGTTGGAGATGTTTCTACAACTTGATTGGAGTCCACCTGTGGTAAATTCAATTGATTGGACATGATTTGGAAAGGCACACGCCTGTCTATACAAGGTCCCACAGTTGACAGTACATGTCAGAGCAAAAACCAGGCCATGAGTTTGAAGGAATTGTCCGTAGAGCTCCAATATAGGATTGTGTTGAGGCACAGATCTGGGGAAGGGTGCCGACATTTTCTGCAGCATTGAAGGTCCCCAAGAAAACAGTAAACTCCATCATTCATGAATGGAAGAAGTTTGGAACTACCAAGAGTCTTCTTAGAGATAGCCGCCCAGCCAAACTGAGCAATCAGGGGAGAAGGGTCTTGGTCAGGGAGGTGACCCGATGGTCACTCTGACAGAGCTCCAGATTTCCTCTGTGGAGATGGGAGAGCTTTCCAGAAGAACAACCATCTGTGCAGAACTCCACTACCCTCCACTACCCTTATGGTAGAGTGGCCAGATGGAAGCCACTCCTCAGTAAAAAGGCACGACAGCCCACTTGGAGTTTGCCAAAAGGCACCTAAAGGACTCTCAGACCATGAGAAACATGATTCTCTGGTCTGATGTTACCAAGATTGAACTCTTTGGCATGAATGCCAAGCGTCACGTCTGTCGGAAACTTGGCACCATCCCTACGGTGAAGCATGGTGGTGGCAGAATCATGCTGTGAGGATGTTTTTCAGCGGCAGGGACTGGGAGACTAGTCAGGATCAAGGGAAAGATGAACAAAGCAAAGTCCTCCAGAGCTCTCACGACCTCAGACTGGGGCATAGGTTCACCTTCCAACAGGACAATGATCCTAAGCACACAGCCAAGACAACGCAAGAGTGGCTTCGGGACAAGTCTCTGAATGTCCTTGAGTGGCCTAGCCAGAGCTTGAACACGATCTAAAAAAAAAGAGAGAGAGAGAGAGATGCCATCCTATTCAACTATTGCTGTACATATACTATTCTATAGATCTACTAAATATTCTATTCACATACTATCCCATACACAATCCAGACTCCGACATTGCTCATCCTAATATTTATAAATGTATTTTCAATTTTAGTCGATCTCTTATCCAGAATGACTTACAGGAGCAATTAGGGTTAAGTACCTTGCTCAAGGGCACTGACAGATTTCACCTAGTCAGCTCGGGGATTTGAAACAACAACCTTTTGGTTACTGGCCCAACCTCTTAACCGCTAGGCTACCACCCAGCCCACATTTGTGTGTATTATTGTGAATTGTTAGATATTATTGCACTGTTAGAGCTAGAAACACAAGCATTTCACTACACCAACAATAACATCTGCTAAATATGTGTATGTGATGAATAAAATTTGATTTGATCTAGATTTTCAACAAAGTTGTGCTTTTATGCCAGAGAGTGATTTTCAATTTTCAATGCACTTGAATTCTCAGATGACAAAATAACATTGCCAGTTTATGTACTAGTGTTTCTTCAGGAGTATGGTTGGTTTAAAATAAGAAATGGCATTGGTCTATTGCTGGGAACATGTCGGTTGAACCTTTACCATTTGGACATTATATAAGAGGGGAAGATTTTGGGACAGCTACCTAATAAAAAAAAAAGCGGTTGTAGTGTTCAATCTCACATTGTGCCAGGTATCCTGCTAATACTTGCCAATTACCTATGCCAGAAATAAAACTATACTGTCACATTGTATTTACTTTACATTGCTCAGGAGACCTCACAAAAGTGTTGCTATTGGTTAAGTTAAGGTGTGCGGAAATGTGCATATTAAATGAGCAGTCTTATGATTGAGCTCGCTCTGTTCTCTGAAGCTTCCATAAATCGGTTAGTCAGTACTGCCTAGTGAACCATCACAGACCTGAACCGAGGAGACAGTTTCATAGAATTTTCGAGGGCCCTGCGTTACGGAGAAATCACTTATAGCACATAAGGTGCCTCAGAAGGTGAGGCCTTACAGGATAGAATGCATTTAGGGTCACATAGTAGAACTCACAGTCCATATGGCCATACGAGGGCAACACAATAGGTAACACACTTCACTCTCGGGGGAATGAGATCACGGAACCCAGTGTTCTGTGTTACAGATACAGATTAGGTCTAATGTTTTGATACACTTGCACTTGTGCAATGGAGCAGAATGCTCTGTTTTTCCTTTTTAAAACTTGAATGTATTGGGGTTTTTTTACCTGTAGACCCTGCTGCAACTTTGCGCAGGTGAAATGAATTACACAGTAAACCAGAATCATTGCCTCCAAACAACTTCATTTGAATTTTAAATAATTTAGTCCAGGCCATTTATATTCTTAGTGCACATGAAATTGAAAAAGTGTTTACAACTTGTTTCAGAATAAATAGTGAATCATCAAGGAGGCCTATATATTTGATCGCATCTGAAGGTAATTTAATCCTCAGAAAAAAACATCTGTGATGTAAGAGAGACCTGCTAAACACATTCAAACATTTACCTGCTAAACACATTCACACTCATTCAAACTATTGCCTAGAACCGCACAGAGGCAGTTTTGTTCCATTCCAAATTAGGACTATCACATGCATCAACATCAACATGGCTCCATTACGTGACAAATGTCAATCAAATGTTTCTAAAGGGATAATAGTTCCCCAGAAAATAAGCTACAGAAGCACATCATAACGATAATAAAATGTACGCACACGACTGTAAATCGCATTGGATAAAAGTTTCTGCTAAATGGCATATGTTACTTTGGAACATAATCATATTTTATTTGTATTATAATGCATTATTATGATATTACAACCTTTGTTTAAACAATAATTGAAAGAACGAAATAATTAGGCTACATTGTTTTCTGTGTAAAAAGGGAAAGTGAGGCGATTGGTAAAGGATCATCAAACAGTCGACCTAATTGTGGTTCTGTGGTGGTGTGGGCGGGGCTTGAATTGAGATTCTTAGTCATGCATCTATCTCAGAATGAGTGCGAGAGATAGATGGGGAGAGGTAAATGGAGACCAAACTGGAGGGTTGGAAAAAGTCATCATAGAATCAGTTTGACAGTGCTATGTGATGGTATTGCTCATCTGCATTGTAAATTCCCAATGAGAAACTCAAGGAGAGCGAGCTATGCATTTTGATTTAAGACTGAGTACGTGTCATTCTTTCCACCAAAGGAGATTAGCTCCTATTTTTTGAATTTGAAAATAAAACCGCTGCCATCTGCCCTTAAGGGTAATTGCTATTCAGTGAGACCATGATCTGTTTTCTGAAATGCTATTTATGACTAGCTTGAGTTGTGTGCCAAAATGGTCAACCAAAATAAAAAGTGCTTTGAGTAGTTACTTGGCATTTGCAGTACATCCAACAGCAATTTGTCTAATTGTCTTAAACGTCCTGCTCTTTAAAAAGGAGCTTCCTTTACGGCTCACCGTTACTCCGTCTCTATCCGAGTCGTCCGACTTTCCACTTACACCAGGAAATAAACGGCAGTGTGAAACGTCGTCAGTCAGCAATTATGAAAAAGGCACAGAACGAGTTGGAGGATGACCTCGCTCATGATTGAGACAACGCTGAAATCATTGTCTATTTGAGAAACAGACGATACGGATGAAAGGATGCGTAATCCATTTGCGGAGAACAAATTCGATTTTTATTTGTAATCAGAAAGAGATAGGTGCTAATGGTGTTTGCTCATGTGCAAATATTTAAACTATAGGATTGAACATTGTTACCATATTAGAGTGCAAAATATTAAATAATCTGAACAGAGCAAGAGCGTTTCTTACATTGTCATCCTTTAGATGCAGGTTCACTGCAGACTGAAAATAAATTCAGCCGAAAGCTAGTGTAGGAAACAATCAATTCAAACAGTCAACGATAAGCAGAACTCATGTGTTCGAACAGTAAGCCAAGCAGTGTTCCAATCATGACAGAGGCATATGGAGACAACACTAAATAAATCAGAACTCAAGTATTCAAGTAGTAATCCAATAATGACAGAGGCATATGGAGACAACACAAATCAATCAACTGGGATATAGAAAGATATTTTCAGATTTAAGTTAGACATAAGATTTTTGTTTTTAGCTGAGAAAAACTGAAAGGATGCAACGTAGACCACATGACGCAACGCAGACCGCATGACGCAACGGAGACCACATGACGCAACGCAGACCGCATGACGCAACGGAGACTACATGACGCAACGCAGACCATTGGTGCAATTTTCACAAGTATGTGGTAAATCTTCACAACTCTTAATTACAACCCTCAAAACCACATCGTCAAAAAGGCAGCTGTATCAAAAACCTCAGCACATTTTCACTTGACTAAGACCACAAAAAATAAAAAACTGGACCAGTGTTTGTTGAGATTGTGAACAACAGAATGAAAATGTATGTTTGTAAAGTATAAACATATAGCATGACAGAGGCTGACTGTAACGCGCAATTCTGATGATTTTTTTCGAATCTGATATTGACACGAACAGATGCATAATCCAAAATGAATTGCTTGGTATTTTTGCTATGGGGGGGGGGGGGGGGGGGGTCGCTAATATTCCATTGTCTAATAGATTACTGTAATATATTTCATTTACGTAAAAAAAGAACACTTGGATTGGCCATGCCAAAATATTTTATCCCCAGGTGCATGAACATTCACCGCTATGTGCATGAGAACTTCTGGCCAAATGCTAAACAGGCTTGATGCAAACTAGAACTTCCTAAACGTTCTATTTCTTTCATTCATTTCATTTGATTACAGTACACCTCTGTTGTAATTATATCTGGGGAAAAAATCCATTATTTTCTTGGCATCAACGATTGTGGAAGACGTCTTCAATGATCACACCTGGGATAGAAATGATGGAAATGTGATTCAGTTAATTTTGATGGGTAGTGCAAAGGGTATAGCCTAATCTGAAAACAATGTAATGTACTATAATATACAGTACTTTGGCATATCACTTTCAGCCATTCAAAAGGGCAATTTTTTAAACATGTATCTTGCATTTTTTGCTATTGGATAGTGTTTTGTTGATTAAACCAAAATGTTCTCATTATATTTCACAGTTAACTTGTATTTTTGATCAAATGGTCGTGTGGGTGAAAGATGTATCCAAAGAAAAGAAATGCACAATGAAAAGTTTTGAATGTAAGACGCTACATTACAAGAGAAACTGGCTTAGAAACCACGAGGGTCACAATACGTTAGTCTGTCATATACAGATGCTACCTACGCTTCCATTCTAATTAGTATGCAGCTGGTTCTCTGCAGACGAGTGGTAGCTCCACACACACACACACACCACTGTGTTCTTGGGGACTTTCAATGCTGCAGACATTTTTTGGGTACCCTTCCCCAGACCTGTGCCTCGACACAATCCTGGCTCGGAGCTCTACAGACAATTCCTTCGATCTCATGGCTTGGTTTTTGCTCCGACATGACCTGTCAACTGTGGGACCTTATATAGACAGGTGTGTGCCTTTCCAAATCTTGTCTAATCAATTGAATTTACCAGTGGTGGACTCCAATCAAAGTTGTAGAAACATCTCCAAGATGATCAATGGAAACAGGATGCACCTGAGCTCAATATCGAGTCTCAAAGCAAAGGGGCTGAATACATGTGTAAATAAGCTATTTCTGTTTTTAATACATTTGCAAACGTTTCTAAAAAACCTGTTTTCACTTTTTCATTATGGGGTATTGTGTGTAGATTGATGAGAAACAAATTATTAAATCCATTTCAGAATAAGGCTGTAACGTAACAAAATGTGGAAAAAGTCAAGGGGTCTGAATACTTTCCGAATGCACTGTACACACATACATACACAGTACCAGTCAATAGTTTGGACACACCTACTCATTCCAGGGTTTTTCTTCACTTTGACTATTTTCTACATTGTAGAATAATAGTGACATCAAAACTATGAAATAACACATATGGAATCATGTAGTAACCAAAAAAAAAGGTGTTAAACAAATCGAAATATATTTTATACTCTTCAAAGTAGCCACAGATTTGCACACTCTTTGCATATATTGGAAAATAGTAATAAAAAAATGAAAAACCCTTGAATGAGTAGGTGTGTCCAAACTTTTGACTGGTACTCATACAGTTGAAGTCGGAAGTTTACATTCACTTAGGTTGGAGTCATTAAAACTAGTTTTTCAACCACTCCACAGGACCTTGTGAAGACGCTGGAGGAAACAGGTACAAAAGTATCTATATCCAGAGTAAAACTATATCGACATAACCTTGAAGCAACATCTCAAGACATCAGTCAGGAAGTTAAAACTTGGTCGCAAATGGGTCTTCCAAATGGACAATGACCCCAAGCATACTTCCAAAGTTGTGGCAAAATGGCTTAAGGACAACAAAGTCAAGGTATTGGGAGTGGCCATCACAAAGCCCTCACCTCAATCACATAGAAAATGTGTGGGCAGAACTGAAAAAGCGTGTGTGAGCAAGGAGGCCTACAAACCTGACTCAGTTACACCAGCTCTGTCAGGAAGAATGGGCCAAAATTCACCCAACTTGTTGTGGGAAGCTTGTGGAAGACTACCTGAAATGTTTGACCCAAGTTAAACAATTTAAAGGCAATGCTACCAAATACTAACGGAGTGCATGTAAACTTCTGACCCACTGGGAATGTGATGAAAGAAATAATAGCTGAAATAAATCATTCTCTCTACTATGTTTCTGAAATTTCACATTCTTAAAATAAAGTGGTGATCCTAACTGACCCAAGACAGCATTTATACTAGGATTAAATGTCAGGAATTGTGAAGAACTGAGTTTAAATGTATTTGGGTAAGGTGTATGTTTACTTCCGACTTCAACTGTATGTATGTATACACACACATACAAATATACACACACTATAAAGTCTCCGAAACAGTTCTTAGCAACACAGTTCAACAGGATTCATTGAAAATAAGAATGTGTTCTTAACTGACTTGTCTAGTTAATTAAAGGTAAAATAAAAACAATTTTTTAAAAAATGGGGCAGACGTATTTGTGTGTTGTGATTCTGGATGGCCAGATAGCTAGCAACAATGACAAGAAGCTGTCCTGATTCTGGATGGCCAGATAGCTAGCAACAATGACAAGAAACTGCCCTGATTCTGGATGGCCAGACAGCTAGCAACAATGACAAGAAGCTGTCCTGATTCTGGGTGGCCAGATAGCTAGCAACAATGACAAGAAACTGCCCTGATTCTGGGTGGCCAGATAGCTAGCAACAATGACAAGAAACTGCCCTGATTCTGGATGGCCAGACAGCTAGCAACAATGACAAGAAACTGCCCTGATTCTGGTTGGCCAGACAGCTAGCAACAATGACAATAAACTGCCCTGATTCTGGATGGCCAGACAGCTAGCAACAATGACAAGAAACTGCCCTGATTCTGGATGGCCAGACAGCTAGCAACAATGACAATAAACTGCCCTGATTCTGGATGGCCAGACAGCTAGCAACAATGACAAGAAGCTGTCCTGATTCTGGATGGCCAGATAGCTAGCAACAATGACAAGAAACTGCCCTGATTCTGGATGGCCAGACAGCTAGCAACAATGACAAGACACTGCCCAATGGGGATTCAGCTAGTGACATCTTGTTCTTGATAGCATGTTTTGAGGTGTTTTGACTGATGTCACATCTATGCTAATATGGCTAAAATTCCATGTATTTGAGAGACAAGTGCTCATTGTACAAATGTATTTGTTTTCAATAAGAATTGGAGACAAACTATAGTTAATATGTTGTCAACAATCTAAGCCAACACCTTCTGTTTTGCCCCATAGTTGCGCACGCATAGGTTGTGTTGCTAAACAACCAACCCGTCCGCATATGTGCCACTTTGTGTTTATACGTTTCCATTGGTGCACTTCCCACACCGGTCTTCTTTTAAGTCAGGTGTTCCAATGCATCACTCCACCACCTCATTCACGACCAACACAAATAGTTAATCTTGTAAAGAACAGGCGATAACAACCATATTTAGGATGGGTTGAAAAGAGCCCAAATACGTTACCTAATCGTTTCAAGTTTATTAGGTAAAACCACCACGAAAATGGTTCGCTCCTACAGACAGTGAGTCACGTGGCCGTGGCTTGCTGTATAAAGCAAGCAGACAGGCATTGAGGCATTCAGTTACTGTTCGATTGAACGTTAGAATGGACAAAACGAGTGACCTAAGCAACTTTGAGCGTGGGTATGATCACAGGCGCGCCGGTTCCAGTATTTCAGAAACGGCCGGTCTCATGGACTTTTCATGCCGTATCTAGGGTTTACCGAAAGATAGGAGCAACTCACCTGTGTTACTACATCGGAGACATTTAGCAGACGCGCTTCTCTAGAGCGACTTTCAGTAGTGAGTGGATAAATGTTTTGTTTTTTTCCCTATACTGGTCCCTCGTGGGAATTGAACACACAATCCTGGTCTTGCAAGCACAACGCTCTACCAACTGAGCCACACAGGACACATTTGAGTGGTGAGAGATACACAATAATTCAAAGTCGAAAGTGTACTGAGGACCCAGCTGCAAAGTACGCTAACGCTTCCAGGTAATTACCACAGAACATATTCACTGGGGAACTAGCTGGATAACCTAGCTACATAAAGTGCATGCATCTATGGCTACAAGATAGGAAGTTAACAATTGCTCATTTGTTTGTGCCTTCCTCATTAGCGAGGATGTCTGTATTAAATTGGAAAGTCAATTGCAGTACCCAATGACAAGTCAAATAGCCAATATATTTGAAATTAATTACATTTAATAAACTAATCTTGTATACAAATAGCAATAAGGGTGATGTAAAGTGACATACACTAGAAAGAAACATTGGTAGACAGCATTTAACACCATGTTACAGTTACAGTCTGCGTGTAGGTTATGCATGTTTTATTCTCAGGTTGACTTGACATTAGTATGAATAAAACAGTGCCTGTCTTGTTGTCCTCTGCAGTTATTAAGCAAGGCAACAGTCCTCTTTCTGTCAGAGTATTTAACTGTAATTTGCTGCTACTTACAACAACAAAAAACACAACAGAGATTGCACAGTGCATCTTCCCCCAGGGAAAGGGCAAGTTCTCGGCTCGAATCCACAAAGAATCTCAGTGTAGAAGTTCTGATCTAGGATCTGTCCCTGTAATCCTACTCACTATGATCTAAAAAAAAGGTTAAACTGATCCTGGATCATCACTTCTACTCGGAGACGCTTTGAGGATCTTTTTCTGTTTATTTGGATGTCTTATGTGGAGCACTCTCATTTCAAAAGTTCTTGTGTCAAAGTAATTATGCAATTACTGAAGTCATGAGTGCTTTTAAAATAGCAAAGCTATTGCAAAATCTTCCCATCTTCTTTTGTCCTCAGTAGAAATAACTGCCGAAAGCAGCCGCCACACAGAACAAACTGTCCTAGAGGAGGGAAAATAGTAATTATCACAGACGATTACATTTTTTTTTTTTTAAACGACAATTCCTCCCTCATACCAGACTGGAAGACAAAACACTTACATTCATGAAAATGTCCTGAGCGTAGCTGTCTGTGTCAGCATCCCAGAAACACCTGGCAGCCATCCTGGTGAGACAGGAAGAAGTCATCAGATCCTTTTAATGAACTTCAATACAAAGAAAGAAGCTTTGGAAATCACAATACAACAACCACAGGGACCAACAGAATGCATTTTGACATTAAAGCCAACACTAGGTGTCATGCACGCTCCCTGATAAAAAAAAAGGTACAGGACACAAGAGTTCATAGTTCCTTACAGTCTAGTTATGTTTTTAGCCCTAAAGGGTTACACCACATACAACTACTACTAAAAGCTGTAGGGTACCTTTGTTCACTCTAGTGCTCAACAATGTTTCTATGAGGATAAGTGGGGTCCATAAGACTTGTGAACTAAAAAGATGGTCAGAGATGGTCTTGAAATTGGGCACACAAATAGTAGCTTGGGAGAAAGGAAAACAAACATCCTCTGTACATATTATCTAAACGGTATAGGAGCCAATGACACATCCTCTGTACATATTATCTAAACGGTATAGGAGCCAATGACACATCCTCTGTACATATTATCTAAACGGTATAGGAGCCAATGACACATCCTCTGTACATATTATCTAAACGGTATAGGAGCCAATGACACATCCTCCGTAAATATTATCTAAACGGTATAGGAGCCAATGACACATCCTCTGTACATATTATCTAAACGGTATAGGAGCTAGTGCCACATCCTCCGTACATATTATCTAAACGGTATAGGAGCTAGTGCCACATCCTCCGTACATAATATCTAAACGGTATAGGAGCTAGTGCCACATCCTCCGTGCATATTATCTAAACGGTATAGGAGCCAATGACACATCCTCCGTACATATTATCTAAACGGTATAGGAGCTAGTGCCACATCCTCTGTACATATTATCTAAACGGTATAGGAGCTAGTGCCACATCCTCCGTACATATTATCTAAACGGTATAGGAGCTAGTGCCACATCCTCCGTACATATTATCTAAACGGTATAGGAGCTAGTGCCACATCCTCTGTACATATTATCTAAACGGTATAGGAGCTAGTGCCACATCCTCCGTACATATTATCTAAACGGTATAGGAGCTAGTGCCACATCCTCCGTACATATTATCTAAACGGTATAGGAGCTAGTGCCACATCCTCCGTACATATTATCTAAACGGTATAGGAGCTAGTGCCACATCCTCTGTACATATTATCTAAACGGTATAGGAGACAATGACACATCCTCCGTACATATTATCTAAACGGTATAGGAGCCAATGACACATCCTCCGTACATATTATCTAAACGGTATAGGAGCTAGTGCCACATCCTCTGTACATATTATCTAAACGGTATAGGAGCCAATGACACATCCTCTGTACATATTATCTAAAAGGTATAGGAGCCAATGACACATCACTCACTTGACACCTTCTCCTCGCTGCTCTCCAATTACCACTTGTACCACCAGCTTGTATCGGTCAAAGCCCACATCTGTTATTGGAGAGAGAGAGACCATTATCATTAACCGTATTTGTTACAAGGTAAATTGAGAAAGAAAAATAACAAAATAACTGTCTGACAGCGAGATCCAGGATTCTCACCGGGTCCAAGTTCAATGTCTCAATATTTTGTGTTTTTAAATTCACCTTTATTTTGACAGGGAAGACATCTAGGTCTCAAAATCTCTTTTCCAAATGTGGAAAGGCACCAGAAAATCAACATTATTAAATGTATTTTGAAATTTGTTCCAGCAATACCGTGCATTAAAACTAAAAGCAGATTTACCTAGCTCTGTGGCGACCTTAGGAACCTCAATAGTTGAGGTTGTGTATACTTCAACAACAAAGTTAGATAAGACGGAAGTTTATGAAAAAGGGCCTTGTAAAACAAAAAGGGATTCATGTAGAGATCTATGGGTTTTTAGTGAAGTCCAGCCAACCTTTCGATACAGGATACGGTGATGAGTATCAAAACCGCCGCCTCTAACAAAACGACAGGCACTATGATAGATGGCATACAGAGGTTTAAGAGTAGTAGCAGCTGCACTTCAATAAATAATATCACAATAATCAAGAACAGATAAAAAGGTTGACTGAATAATCTGCTTCCTACTGCTTAGAGAAAGACACCATCTGTTTCTGTAGAAAAAGACAACTTTTAATCTTAGCTTCTCAACCAGCTCATCGAGATATGTTTTTTATATGTGTTTATATAAATAGAGAGAATAGGTTCCAAAAATTGACCCCTGCGGTACACCTTTATGTACTTCTAGACATTACACCATCAATCACGATGGCCTGAGTTCTGTCACTAAGATAATCATGAAACCATCAACAGGCGTCAGAGCTCTGACCTATCGAGGACAACTTATTCAATAAAATAGCCTGATAAACAGTATCAAAAGCTTTTGACAGGTCCAAAAAAAAAAGCGGAACATTTCATTTTAGTGTCTAAAACATTGACAAGTTCATTAACAACTGTGGTGGTTGCTGTAATAGTACTATGTCCAGGACTAAACCCTGACTGTAGTGGTTGTTGTCCAGGACTAAACCCTGACTGTAGTGGTTGTTGTCCAGGACTAAACCCTGACTGTAGTGGTTGTTGTTCAAGACTAAACCCTGACTGTAGTGGTTGTTGTTCAGGACTAAACCCTGACTGTAGTGGTTGTTTTAATAGTACTATGTCCAGGACTAAATCCTGACTGTAGTGGTTGTTGTAATAGTACTATGTCCAGGACTAAACCCTGACTGTAGTAGTTGTTGTCCAGGACTAAACCCTGACTGTAGTGGTTGTTGTTCAGGACTAAACCCTGACTGTAGTGGTTGTTGTCCAGGACTAAACCCTGACTGTAGTGGTTGTTGTCCAGGACTAAACCCTGACTGTAGTGGTTGTTGTCCAGGACTAAACCCTGACTGTAGTGGTTGTTGTTCAGGACTAAACCCTGACTGTAGTGGTTGTTGTCCAGGACTAAACCCTGACTGTAGTGGTTGTTGTCCAGGACTAAACCCTGACTGTAGTGGTTGTTGTCCAGGACTAAACCCTGACTGTAGTGGTTGTTGTCCAGGACTAAACCCTGACTAGTGGTTGTTGTTCAGGACTAAACCCTGACTGTAGTGGTGGTTGTCCAGGACTAAACCCTGACTGTAGTGGTTGTTGTCCAGGACTAAACCCTGACTAGTGGTTGTTGTCCAGGACTAAACCCTGACTGTAGTGGTTGTTGTCCAGGACTAAACCCTGACTAGTGGTTGTTGTTCAGGACTAAACCCTGACTGTAGTGGTTGTTGTCCAGGACTAAACCTTGACTGTAGCGGTTGTTGTTCAGGACTAAACCCTGACTGTAGTGGTTGTTGTCCAGGACTAAACCCTGACTGTAGTGGTTGTTGTTCAGGACTAAACCCTGACTGTAGTGGTTGTTGTCCAGGACTAAACCCTGACTGTAGTGGTTGTTGTCCAGGACTAAACCCTGACTGTAGTGGTTGTTGTCCAGGACTAAACCCTGACTGTAGTGGTTGTTGTCCAGGACTAAACCCTGACTGTAGTGGTTGTTGTCCAGGACTAAACCCCGACTGTAGTGGTTGTTGTAATAGTACTATATTCAGGACTAAACCCTGACTGTAGTGGTTGTTGTCCAGGACTAAACCCCGACTGTAGTGGTTGTTGTTCAGGACTAAACCCTGACTGTAGTGGTTGTTGTCCAGGACTAAACCCCGACTGTAGTGGTTGTTGTAATAGTACTATGTCCAGGACTAAACCCTGACTGTAGTGGTTGTTGTCCAGGACTAAACCCTGACTGTAGTGGTTGTTGTCCAGGACTAAACCCTGACTGTAGTGGTTGTTGTAATAGTACTATGTTCAGGACTAAACCCTGACTGTAGCGGTTGTTGTCCAAGACTAAACCCTGACTGTAGCGGTTGTTGTAATAGTACTGTGTCCAGGACTAAACCCTGACTGTAGTAGTTGTTGTCCAGGACTAAACCCTGACTGTAGTGGTTGTTGTCCAGGACTAAACCCTGACTGTAGTGGTTGTTGTCCAGGACTAAACCCTGACTGTAGTGGTTGTTGTCCAGGACTAAACCCTGACTGTAGTGGTTGTTGTCCAGGACTAAACCCTGACTGTAGTGGTTGTTGTCCAGGACTAAACCCTGACTGTAGTAGTTGTTGTCCAGGACTAAACCCTGACTGTAGTGGTTGTTGTCCAGGACTAAACCCTGACTGTAGTGGTTGTTGTCCAGGACTAAACCCTGACTGTAGTGGTTGTTGTCCAGGACTAAACCCTGACTGTAGTGGTTGTTGTCCAGGACTAAACCCTGACTGTAGTGGTTGTTGTCCAGGACTAAACCCTGACTGTAGTGGTTGTTGTCCAGGACTAAACCCTGACTGTAGTGGTTGTTGTCCAGGACTAAACCCTGACTGTAGTGGTTGTTGTCCAGGACAAAACCCTGACTGTAGTGGTTGTTGTCCAGGACAAAACCCTGACTGTAGTGGTTGTTGTCCAGGACAAAACCCTGACTGTAGTGGTTGTTGTCCAGGACTAAACCCTGACTGTAGTGGTGGTTGTCCAGGACTAAACCCTGACTGTAGTGGTTGTTGTCCAGGACTAAACCCTGACTGTAGTGGTTGTTGTCCAGGACTAAACCCTGATTGTAGTGGTTGTTGTCCAGGACTAAACCCTGACTGTAGTGGTTGTTGTCCAGGACTAAACCCTGACTGTAATAGTACTATGTCCAGGACTAAACCCTGACTGTAGTGGTTGTTGTAATAGTACTATGTCCAGGACTAAACCCTGACTGTAGTGGTTATTGTAATAGTACTATGTCCAGGACTAAACCCTGACTGTAGTGGTTGTTGTCCAGGACTAAACCCTGACTGTAGTGGTTGTTGTCCAGGACTAAACCCTGACTGTATTGGTTGTTGTTCAGGACTAAACCCTGACTGTAGTGGTTGTTGTCCAGGACTAAACCCTGACTGTAGTGGTTGTTGTAATAGTACTATGTTCAGGACTAAACCCTGATGGTAGTGGTTGTTGTAATAGTACTATGTCCAGGACTAAACCCTGACTGTAGTGGTTGTTGTCCAGGACTAAACCCTGACTGTAGTGGTTGTTGACCAGGACTAAACCCTGACTGTAGTGGTTGTTGTAATTGTACTATGTCCAGGACTAAACCCTGACTGTAGTGGTTGTTGACCAGGACTAAACCCTGACTGTAGTGGTTGTTGACCAGGACTAAACCCTGACTGTAGTGGTTGTTGTCCAGGACTAAACCCTGACTGTAGTGGTTGTTGTCCAGGACTAAACCCTGACTGTATTGGTTGTTGTTCAGGACTAAACCCTGACTGTAGTGGTTGTTGTCCAGGACTAAACCCTGACTGTAGTGGTTGTTGTAATAGTACTATGTTCAGGACTAAACCCTGATGGTAGTGGTTGTTGTAATAGTACTATGTCCAGGACTAAACCCTGACTGTAGTGGTTGTTGTCCAGGACTAAACCCTGACTGTAGTGGTTGTTGACCAGGACTAAACCCTGACTGTAGTGGTTGTTGTAATTGTACTATGTCCAGGACTAAACCCTGACTGTAGTGGTTGTTGACCAGGACTAAACCCTGACTGTAGTGGTTGTTGTTCAGGACTAAACCCTGACTGTAGTGGTTGTTGTCCAGGACTAAACCCTGACTGCAGTGGTTGATGTCCAGGACTAAACCATGCAAAGTTGTACATTTACCAAGGATTCTAGAATCATAGACAAGGAAGCCTTGGAATGGGGTGATATTCATTGAGATCACTACTTTCCCCGTCTTTATGGAGTGGCAGCACAAGAGATGATTTCCATACTTTTGGCATATTTCCTGATAACAATGGTCAAACTAAAATGTGTGTTATTGAGCCAACAATGGGCGCTGCACATTTAAGCAGACCAGGCCATCCAATTGGTCAGCCCCTATGTATTTTTTTGTTGTCTACTGGTAGCAAAGCATTCAGGACTTATTTTAAACTGATGCATGCTTAATATATGATTTAAGGCCAAACAACACTGCTATAAATGCAAGGTAAGAAAAGTCGTGTTTTATGTCAAACGATTTTGGACAAATCTGTCAAGACACCAACCATGAGAAAGTGTTAAACATAGTTTCTAAATCAACTCGTGAATTGTATTAAATGTAGCCATGTTTTCCCCTTATATCTTAAAGTAATGCCATAAAAAAGAAACGCGGCAGATTATTATCAATGACTTTACAGCTGTAATAAATTGTCCACCGCAGGAAATCAAGAACAAGGCCGTTAAACCACTGTTCCTAGGCCGTCATTGAAAATAAGAATGTTCTTTAACTGACTTGCATAGTTAAATAAAGGTAACATTTTTTTTAAAAAGAGCCAAAGACACTCATTGCCATACATTTACTCATCTTATTAGGATAAGAGTTGTTTCACAACGTCACCCGCAGTTAGAGGCTTTGTAACGGCTGAGTAGTTTCTCACCCTTCAGTTTGTCCTTTATGCAATCTGCTAATGAACGGGACAGAACGCCGACCTCATCCGGATCATACTGCACCCCAGACAGTTGTTCTCTCAGGATATCATGAATGCATTCCTTCACAACAGCTGCTTTGAACCTGAAATAAAAACAAAATGATAAAGAGAGGGAAAGACAGAGACACACCAGGCTGCCCTGCTAACTAACATTAGCTAGCTAGATGGCCAACTAATTTTGTTTCATAGCTAGCTATTAATCTAGTCTACATAACAGTAAATTGTGCAACAAAATGTCTTGAACGTTGACTGCTGCAGCAGCATAGCTAATGACTGTATATTATATTGGAAAGATATTTGAGTGACCGCTCTAAAAATGTGAAATATGTCCTCAAATATGGAAGGCAGGTGGGAGGCGAGATCAGGTAGGACAATTCTAGCCAATGAGAGGGCAGATGCGCATGTAAACTACAGGACATAGATAGAGGAATAATCTGTGTAGCTGAGGCTATCGCCTGTTCCCAAAACTTCGTAGGGTACAAGTATGCAAACAAACAACGCATACAAAGTAGCATGATCAATTCAACTAGCTGACGAATAGGCATCAATTTACCACGTAGCTTATTCTTAATGTTTGTCCATAGGCTACCAGGGCAGACATTTTCCAGAATAAACGTGGTGAGTGAAAACCGTAATTAAAAAGTCGACTGCCTACCTGGTATCTTATTCTGCCGCTATACAACTTTGTATGCGTTGTTTGTTGACAACCTTGTCATTTACAACGTTTTTGGAACGTTCCACAAATGATATCCACCCTCATCAAACAACAATAACATCGATAGTCTTTTCTCCTTCCTTCCATTTACCATACGGGTCAGGTAACGTACACTGACCACTCCTGGGCTTGTCTGACTAATGTACTCGTCATCTATATCCAACGAGACTCCAGCTATAACTCCTTTGGCAGGCGCCCTACTGCGAAGATCAATACGTGTTGTTTCTGACGTGAACAACTTAGCCAGATCCAGCGCACGCTTCTTCTGTTCTTCATCAACACAATTAACCAGTAAACTCGGCAACTTCTAGTCACCTTGATTGAATCCACATTTCTTCAGTCCTATAACGTTATATTGCAAATGGGAGTTCCCAAATGAATCTCTTAACGCAGTGCATTATTGGACCGATCCTTGTCTTCTACCACAACTTTTGCTCGTTTTGTTCCATTCTTTGATTTCACTATTTTACATTCATTGTCACACACTTCACTTTTGGACACTTTCAGATTCAAGCAGTCGCCATTTCCTCCCAACCACTACTACCTTAACTCCTTTGAACCTCCAACAACCACCCAAATGATTTTCTTGGGCACAGTAAAACCTCTCACTTCGCCTCTTCCTCTCTACCATAGCTAACGTTAGGTAGCTAACTTTACCGCTAGCATTGAGTATGGCAACTTACTTGTGATGATAATTCGGTCTAATGAGGTAAGTATTTCCTCCGGTATCTGTTCCCTCCATTTTAACTGCGTATGTATTATGGTGTGTTTGTTGGTAAAAAAAAAAGCTTATTTAGCAAATAATACATAAAAACATGGCAATGGAGATTGAGCTAAAGCCTCAAGAGGCTTGAATAAACGTTTGCTACTGTTACCATAACAACATTTCCGCTTCCGGAAGTGTAACGAACCAAGCGTAACCTTCTCAACGGTTGTTGGAAACATAAGGTCTCGTTCAAGACTTCAAATGTTGAACGGTGTTACGACAACATCTTCCAAGAGCCAATTTGAGTTCAAAATAATTAGCCCCAAATGAAAATAATTACGTAAATAATAGTATTTATATTGTAAGCGACAGTGAAGTAATGCACATTGGGAGATTTTTTTTTTGAAACAAAAAAAATAGTGAAATCAATTGTATGAAAAATTTTGAAAGAATTCAGTTGATATTTGCATCCAATCTTTCTTTGGTCAAACAACATATTTTCACTCAAGGTTCTTGTTATTTTTTTCACCTTCCTTCAAGTCATCTTTTCTCTCAATTTAGGATTGGTAGTCTTGATTTGGAGGAGAGGTTAGGGGGGATGGGTAATAAAGGTAATTAGGATACTGAAATAACTTGTTCTTTAGTATCCTAAACAACAAGTTTCCATTCCCTTCTTTCTATTTTTAATACAGTTATTTACCCCTCCCTAACCCAAGTCCCCTTACCTTAAACCAGGTTTGTATCCTATTCACAGCCCTTCCCTTTAAATGTAAACCCTTACCCTAAACCAGGTTCATATCCTCTACCCAACCCCTCCTCCTCTTATTAGTTATTTATGTTTACTTTAATTCTTTACATTTTAAATCCATAAAAGTTTGTTTTAATCAAATCAAGCTTAGGAAAAAAAACACCCTGACCCACTTGTACCTTGGCAAACCTGACCTTCACCAGACCGATACATTGAGAAGATATTGGAAAACTCTAAACAAACAACAACACGAAGAGTTATCTATCCAAAACAGAAGCTGTATGGATAAACCACTTCTCCAATATTTTTGGCTCTATAACAAAGAACAAACATCAAAAAACATATACATGATCAAATAGAATCAACTATTAAAGACTACCAGAACTCACTGGATTCTCCAATTACATTGAATTAACTACAGGACAAAATACAAACCCTCCAACCCAAAAAAGCCTGTGGGGTTGATGATACAGACCACAAATTACAATTGGCTATAGTTAAACTCTTCATCATCCTCAACTCTGGCATATTCTCCGATATTTGGAAGCAGAATACCTGGGTAGAGGATATGAACCTGGTTTAGGATAAGGGTACAGGTTGGGTATAGGATACAAACTTGGTTTAGAATACCTGACCATGGTGACTGACTAAAAATTAAGGAAATGTTTGACTATGGACAGACTTGCTATTGAGAAAGGCCGCCGAAAGCCGACCTGGCTCTCAAGAGAAGACAGGCTATGTGCACACTGCCCACAAAATGAGGTGGAAACTGAGCTGCACTTCCTAACCTCTATCCAAATGTATGACCATATTAGAGACACATATTTCTCTCAGATTACACATGTAACAGTATAACTTTAGTCTGTCCCCTCACCGGGCTCGAACCAGGGATCCTCTGCACACATCAACAACAGTCACCCACGATGCATCGTTACCCATCGCTCCACAAAAGCCTCAGCCCTTGCAGAGCAAGGGGAACCACTACTCAAAGCGAGTGAAGTCACTGATTGAAACGCTATTAGCGTGCACCACCACTAACTAGCTAGCCATTTCACATCGGTTACACACAGAACCACAAAGAATTCGAAAACAAAACCAATTTTGATAAATTCCCATATCTATTGGGTGAAATACCACAGTGTGCCATCAGAGCAGTAAGATTTGTGACCTGTTGCCACAAGAAAAAGTCAACCAGTGAAGAACAAACACCATTGTAAATACAACCTACATTTATGTTTATTTATTTTCCCTTTGATACTATTTGCACATCAGTACAACACTATATAGACATAATATGACATTTGAAATGTCTTTATTCTTTTGGATCTTTTGTAAGTTTAATGTTTACTGTAACATTTTTATATTGTTTATTTCACTAAGTGTTTATTATCGAGTTCACTTGCTTTGGCAATGTTAACATGTGTTTCCCATGCCCCAAAAAATCCCTTAAATTGAATAGAAATAGAAGAGGGCATGAAGCCCTGAGATGTCACTACCAGTCCCAAAGGTCGTCGTTGCTTAAAATAAGAACCGAAACGCACTCTGAGACCATCAAGACCCACGCCTCACCCCATTGGTCATTCAATAGCAAACGGGCTCTTAGCAACGCTTCCACCGCCTTGTCCAAGGATAAGCTGTCCAAAGTGGCAAAGTAGTTAGCTAGCTAGGTACTGTCGACGTAGCAGAACTAGAAAAAATTCAGCCAGTTGTGATTGACTGACAGATATCGAGCTATATACCATGCTGTATGTAAACTGAGCAGGTTAGCTAATGAATTAGATATGGCTATGAGCAGATGAGGTCTACCGTGGGAAAATGTACAAATAACAGTGGAGTTGTTGCCAAGATTGGGCCACTGCACTATACACTACATTGGATTTATGTACACGTTTTATTTGTTATTCCCTGCTGCCAACACCAACCAGCTGCCTGGTACAGCCTGACTGCCTGGTTTAGAACCAGTCCTGCTTTGCCCAGTCCAAATCTTAACGCTACAGCATAAAATTAAATTCTAGATGATTCCGTGTAGTGTATTATTAAAAACATTGATGAGTGTGAAATATGGCCTACTCAACCCAATGTCAGCGGTGTTTAGGCCTACGTGTTGGTATAAGAGAAGAGCACAGCATACCAAATATTTTTAGGCAGTTGATATACAGCCGACAAATTTTGTAACCCTATGCCTAACCTTCAGAAAACTGGACACAGGAATGTTCTTGTATTGAAAGATAGCTTGCTACATCCTATCAAACCTGTCATCTGGTGTGTTTGGTTAGCCCGCTAGCTAGTGAAAAGCAGGTTAGGAATTAAGATAACTAGCTAGGATGTCATGCTATCAACAACGCTAACCATTTAGATAGCTATCAAGCTAAACATTTAGCTAGCTGCCATGGCAAGCAAGGTTAGGAATTAAACTAGTTAGCGAGCTTGTTTTGCTGTTTTGCTATCGACGACGTTTAGCTAGTTAACCGTTTAGCTAGTTAACAAGTTAAACATTAGACTAGCTGGCATCGGGAGGATGGGATAATGTTAGTTACAGCGTGGTGAAGTTGAATACAATTTCTTCCGCATCTTTGGCTGCAACACTAAGTTGTAGGACTTTCTACAATTAACTAACTAGCTTGCAACATTAGCCAAGATACCCGCACAGTCACAATGGCTAGCTAACAACATAACATTTACATATTCTGGAGGCAGTGGAAACACAAAAAAATCGACCAATGGCCAGCCAGGTTGACTTCACAGTGCGAGGCTTTAGAATCCTGTTTTTTTTTCTTCTCGAATTTGAGCAAAGTTGTATGCTACAACGGGACTTGACTTGCACCATTTCTATTGAGAAAAGACCATACGCCTTAGACCGGGTATACTGTAGGATGGTACAGATTTCCCCCCAAAACGTATGTCCCGCTCCAGATAAGCTTGCCTGTTCCCGCATGTGAAGGCATGCTGAAGTTGCCCCTAGACGTGACTTGGGTCAGTTTTGAATTTATTCCCTTAAATGATTGAGTTCAGGATTGGGGGAGGGAAAGCTTATCCCATTTTGCTCATCCTGAATTTAATTCTGCTGCTTTATCGATGATAAATTCACTGTGAAGAAGAAACAATAGTGGAAGTGGTGTTTTGGATGGATAGTCAGACTAAATCCCATTTGCACTGAGGGGGAACTTCAAGCCGGAGTGTGAAAAATAAACCTTCAAAGTAGGTATGTTTCCAGAGAGTGCATTTGTTACAGTACAACATGATAAAGAGACTGCTGATAAGTCAGTCAGTTAACAATTGTGGTCTCAGTTTAAAGTGACAAAAAGATGGTAGGATTTACACAGCAGAAGGATGTCAGCAGGACCACACAAAAAAAAACAGCTGAAGAGGACGCCCTCCCTACGACCACAGACACCACAACGAAACCCTTTGTTTTGATCCCTCCACTACTGTAGACCACCGGCAACTCTCTCTTTGACATGTCCTCACAGAACCCCATTACATCCTCCAGTAAGCTTCAAACTGCTGTTTTGGCATTTGTTTACCTCATCTAATGTCATGTCTTACTGTTTATGCAAGTGGTACTCGTGAAAATATATGTTTTGATTCTTGATTTCATCATCAGAGGAATGATTTTACGATGATTAATCCCTCATCATTTGTTGCTGGTGAACCATATATACTTGTCACCCCAATTTTTTTTATTATCTTGCCATACATTTTTATACATCGGAAGTGTCTTGGAATAATTTCATTCTTTATTTCTTACAATTTGAGTGGCTCACAGGTGCTGTGGCATGGACCCAGCTTTGCTTTGGTTCCAAAACAGTTGTGAGGTATGACAATGTCTGACATAGTTCACCTTTAAAAGTAGCCTATCTCTTTAACTGACACATTATTCTGGCTTTTATTGGCACGCTTGAGACACTCACAAGTCTGCACCACAAGTCCCAGAACCCCTTTGAAGCCTTTGTTCACAGGAGGTGCTTGTAGTTCCACATACATATGGGTTCAGGCTAGTTCCTGTCAGCATTTCTCTCTTTACTATGAGCTCAAGTGTGAGGGTAGGAAGAAACAGATCAGGCGTTAGACGAGTGGAGGCAGACGGGGAAGACACATCATTTAGGCCAAAGATAGAAGCTCCATTCTTCTGATCCGGTCCTCGTGTATATCATGTTCTACTACTCTAGCCCAAAGCCTCTCTTACTGGTTGTCCTCATCGTGCTGTTCAACGGTAGGCCATCTTCCTCCGTCTATGTACTGTAGATGTAGCCTACTAGAATGGCAGTGACTGTGTATGTTCGAATCAAATATTGAAGGATTATTATTTATTAAAACATTCCTGAACTGTAAAAGTTATGACTTAAACTATAGGAAAAGGAACTTTAGTAACCCAACTCTTTATCATCGAAGTCACAGGTCAGAGGTGGTGATACGCAGTAGCACAGAGTATGTATGGTATGTCTCTGAACAACCAAGATTGTACTTTTATTTCATTTTTTTTTATTTCACCTTTATTTAACCAGGTAGGCTAGTTGAGAACAAGTTCTCATTTACAACTGCGACCTGGTCAAGATAAAGCAAAGCAGTTCGACACAAACAACAACACAGAGTTACACATGGAATAAACAAAACATACAGTCAATAATACAATAGAGAAAAAAAAGTATATATGCAGTGTGTGCAAATGAGGTAAGATAAGGGAATTAAGGCAATAAATAGGCCAAGGTGGCGAAATGGGCTGTATAATTCATCCCAATGTGTTTGTGACTTTTTGCTTGTGGATGATGTGACAAAGTGACATGTTTTCCATAGCATTTATTTGAATTGGGGTAGAGTAGGCCTATATACAGAGCCTTCAGAAAGTATTCAGACCCCTGGACTTTTTCCACGTTTTGTTGTGTTACAGCCTGAATTTAAAATTGGATTACATTTGTGTCACTGGCCTACACACAATACCCGTGGATCTATATTTTTAGACATTTTTACAAATTAATTAAAAATGAAAAGCTGAAATGTCTTTAGTCAATAAGTATTCAACCCCTTTTGTTATGGCAAGCCTAAATAAATTTAGGAGTAAAAATGTGCCTAACAAGTTGCTTGGACTCACATACAATTACAGTGTTTAACATGACTTTCAAATGACTACCTC
The DNA here is from genome assembly GCF_045791955.1 of Oncorhynchus clarkii lewisi. NCBI lineage: Eukaryota > Metazoa > Chordata > Actinopteri > Salmoniformes > Salmonidae > Oncorhynchus > Oncorhynchus clarkii. The sequence continues at coordinate 7,678,019 of NC_092147.1, forward strand.
ATCTCTGTAGCCCACACATACAATTACAGTGTTTAACATGACTTTCAAATGACTACCTCATCTCTGTAGCCCACACATACAATTACAGTGTTTAACGTGACTTTCAAATGACTACCTTATCTCTGTAGCCCACACATACAATTACAGTGTTTAACATGACTTTCAAATGACTACCTCATCTCTGTAGCCCACACATACAATTACAGTGCCTTCCAAAAGTATTTACACCTTGACTGTTTACACATTTTGTTGTGTTAAAAAGTGGGATAAAATGTATTTAATTGTCTTTTTGTTGTCAACGATCTACACAAAATACTCTCTAATGCAAGTATTTAACCCCCTGGGTTAATAAATGTTAGTCACTACTTTGTTGAAGCACATTTGGCAGTGATTACAGCTGTGAGTCCTTCTGGGCAAGTCTCTAAAAGCTTTACACACCTGGATTCTGCAACATTTCCCATTATTATTTTCAAGATTCTTCAAGCTCTGTCAAATTGGTTGTTGATCATTGCTAGACAACCATTTTAATGTCTTGCCATAGATTTTTAAGCAGATTTAATTCAAAACTGAAACTAGGCCACTCAGGAACATTCACTGTCTTCTTGGTAAGCAACTCCAGTGTAGATTTGGCCTTGTGTTTAAGGTTATTGTCCTGCTGAAAGGTGAATTCGTCTCCCAGTGTCTGTTGAAACGCAGACTGAACCAGGTTTTCCTCTAGGATTTTGCCTGTGCTTAGCTCCACTCTGTTCCCCTATTTATCCTGAAAAATTCCCCTTAACGATTACAAGCATACACATAACATGAGGCAGCCCCCTCTATACTTGAAAATAGGGCGAGTGGTACTCAGTAATGTGATGTATTGGATGTGCCGTAAACATAACACTTTGTATTCAGGACAAAAAAAGTGAATTGCTTTGGCACATGTTTTGCAGTATTACTAAAGTGCCTTTTTACAAATATTCCTTTGATCATGATGAAATTATGAATGACACTTTGGATGGTGTATCAATACACCCAGTCACTACAAAGATACAGGCATCCTTTCTTACTCAGTTGCCAGAGAGGATGGAAACTGCTCAGGGATTTCACCATGAGGTCAATGGTGACAGTTACAGAGTTTTTAATGGTTGTGAAAGGAGAAAACTGAGGACGGATCAACAACATTGTAGTTACTCCACAATACTAACCTAAATGACAGAGTAAAAAGGAAGCTTTTACAGAACACAAATATTCTAAAACATGCATCTGGTTTGCGCTGGGAGACAAATTCACCTTTCAGCAGGACAATAAGCTACAACACAAAGCCAAATCTACACTGGAGTTGCTTACCAAGATGACATTGAATGTTCCAGTTGTGCAAAGCTTTTAGAGACTTACCCAGACAGACCACAGCTGTAATCGCTGCCAAATGGGATTTTAACATGGATTGACTCAAGGGTGTGAATACTTACATAAAGTAGATATTTCTAAAAGCATGTTTTTACTTTGTCATTTCAGGGTATGGTTGAGAGAGAGAAAAAAAATTCAATCAATTTTGAATTCAGGCTGTAACACAACAGAATGTGGAATAAGTCAAGGGGTATGAATACTTTCTGGAGGCACTCTCATACCTTCTAAAAGGCATTCTAATTTTTGTAATATTTTTATTCCACTTTGATCATAAAATGTTTTTTTTAATATTGCTTGGTTTATTTTTTCTATATCCCAATGAAGACATTTTTGTCCAAGGAATATTTGTGGATCATATCTCTAGTCAATGAAAACTGGTAACTGGGTTCCTGGGATAAGATAAATATACAGGAAATATAAACAATACTGTATGCACAGTGATGAAAATATACACAACACTGTGTACATTTGTTGAAGTATATGGCACTTCTCTTTTCCTACTAGCACTGACTTTGCTGATTAACTTCTTAATTAAAGGAGAAATGTACTTACTACGACTGTGATATGTGGTTGTCTCAACTAGCTATCTTAAGACGAATGCACTAACTGTAAGTTGCTCTGGATAAGAGTGTCTGCTAAATGACTAAAATATGAATTATATTAATAATATTAAATATAAATGTAAAATTAGTAATATGGAACATAGTTTTTTTTTTTAATTAAAAGGAAAAGATGTTAAAGGTCCATTACAATATTCATTTACAATATAGTTTTACATTTATATTTAATATTATTAATATAATTCATATTTTAGTCATTTAGCAGACACTCTTATCCAGAGCAACTTACAGTTAGTGTTATGCAATCAGGTGGAGATAGAAGTTATAGAAAAAAGAGAAGAAAAAAAACATCTTGTGTACCTAAATCATCAGGTCATGTCCTAACTTGTTGACAACTTCCTCTCTCTTTTTCAGGACACAACTGGGCAGAGAAAATGGTGGGAATCATAGGTCATGGGGTCACCATCCGCTTCTCACTTCAGAACATGTCCAAAGTATTTAGTAATCGGTCAATTGGTCTTTACAAAAATAGTAAAAAGATCGCTGAATGTAATCATGATGTGCACAGCTGTTGCTTACAAAGCCACCTCTGCTTCTCTGAGAATAAAGAGGCCTCTTTCTTCATCCAAAATCTGACATCAGTTGACAACGGAACGTATTGGATCATGTTGTTCCAAATCAATAGAGATCCTCCCATGCTAAAAAGCAATGAGGTGTCGCTTATCCTTCAATCGAATGGTAACACCGCAGGTAGGCTATAAGATCGCTCTCTTCACAGTATAATGTCTATAACTATTCTAAGTCAATGTCAAGCATAAGGGTTTTCATGATACGTCACATGATGTTTTTTATTCATCTTAAAGCAGTGTCCGTCCAGCCTGTATTGAACCCAGCTAAATGTACAACTTTTTTACAAGTACTATCTGTTAAAAATTCAAAACCAACCCAAGCAACCATTTTAAATGAGCTAACTATGGACCTTTTAAAGCCTTTGGTAAAAAATGGTGTTCCTTGAAGATTGATGTTCTAGACAGCATGACCCTACTCTGCTTTACCTTAATTTACTGTCTCATCTAGTTTCACCTAAGGAGCCATTTCTATTCCAGAATCCCCATCATTCACCTCTAACGCCGCAGATGATGCTATCAGCGACCGTGGAAACGCCAACAATGTCTATGTCCTGATCATCTTTGCTGTTTTGGGGGTGTCCATCATAGCTCTGTTAATCGGACTGCTTGGTTGGTTCTGCTGGACCTACAAAAGGAGCCCAGGTATTGAAGGGACCTATCATTATCCCTAACCATACATACCATAAGCAGGAGGTTGGTGGCACCTTAATCAGGGAGGAAGGGCATGTGGTAATGCTGGAGCGGAAAGGTATTTGTGAAAAGGTATCAACAACATCAAACACATGGTTTCCCTCAGCAGCCTCCACTGATACCATAGTATCTCTTGTAGTTGTAATTCTTTGCAATCCAGTTAGATTAAGGCCTTGGTTCTTGTCCATCCACTTCTTTCTTTCTGCCCTTAATGTCAACACCTGGACCAAAGATACTGTATGTCTTTATTATCTGAAACATAGCTTTACAGTCTTAAATCAGTCAAATAATTTTGCTTGTGTAACAGTATAGCTTCCGTCCCTCTCCTCGCCCCAATCTGGGCTCGAAACAGGGACCCTCTGCACACATCAACCACAGTCACTCACGAAGCATCGTTACCCATCGTGCCACAAAAGCCGCTGCCCTTGCAGAGCAAGGGGAACAACTACTTCTAGGTCTCAGAGCGAGTGACGTCACCGACTGAAACACTATAGCACCACCGCTAACTAGCTAGCCATTTCACCTCGGCCACACTTGATCAAACTGACAAATGGAGTAATTCTTAAGGGAGCTGAAATCAATAGCGTTTTTTTTTTGGGGGGGGGGGGGGGGGGGGGGGTGGAGCATCAGTAATTCGGTTTCCACCCAATTGGTGATAGATTTGAAATGCAAATATTCTAAAATCCGCAATAAAAAATGCACATTTTCCCATCAGAGATGTGTTTCCATCCAATTGACTTTTTCGCAGATAAAACACTGTGCGTAATCAGTTTAACCAAAAATAAAATGATCTTGCGGAGGTTTGTAATTTCCTGTTTTACTTCTGGGGGAAATGCTGTTAACAATTGTGATTACCTTTGTGCAAAGGAAGAAAGTGAAGACTCCTCCCTCGCAAATGGAAACTCTCTGCAAAACCTATCCCTTCCGCTAATTTCACCACTTTTTATCATGGCCAAAAAGGACATTTTCGTTTTCAGGAATTTTTACGATATAGACAATTTTGACTTTGTGGCTGTGAAATCTAGTGAAAACCGTTTGTCATCTGCACACAGGCTTGAAAATCACCACACAAGTTTAAGAACCGCCTTCGCCCAATCCTGATTCGTCCAAATAATCAGTGTAGTCAAAACCAGGAACTACTGCTGCTTGTAATCACATAATTCTACTTGTGCCTTGACAGATTCTCACTGTTTCATCTATCCACGAGAATCTGTCCACGAGTGATTAGGCTGTGCATGATGATGTAGTGCACATAAAAATAACTTTTCAATTAAATTCCCATGTATCAAATCAAAAATACAAGTTAAATGGGTTTCCGTCGTATTTTCAACTCTACTGATGCTTTTGTAAAAACAAATGCCTCATTATAAAAATTGATTATTGTGGACCAACGAGCGAGATTATTTTTATTTGTCAAACGGAAGCCAAGTATCGATCCTCACGTCACCAGAATAACAATTGAAGACCCTCAATATTTAGTTGAAAGGAGCATCAACCTCATCATTGTGCACTTTCACCACCCTGTGAAGTTCATGATAATTTATTTCATCTGTAGCCTAATCCTTAAGAAGTCTTTTACTGCACCCGTGCTTCAATCTAAGTAACTTAATTAAAGAAAATCCCCGTAGGGCCTCCCGAATGGCGCAGCGGTCTAAGGCAATGCATCACAGTGTTAGAGGTGTCACTACAGACCCGGGTTCAATCCCGGGCTGTATCACAACTGGCTGTGATCGGGAGTCCCATAGGGCAGCGCACAATTGGCCCAGCATCATCCGGGTTAGGGGAGGGCTCATTGTGCTCTAGTGACTCCTTGTGGCGGGCTGGGTACCTGCAGGCTGACCCCAGTCATCAGTTGAATAATGTTTCCTGCGGCGGGTGTTAAGGAGCGTGGTTTGGCGGGTCATGTTTCAGAAGACTCGTGACTTCACCTTTGCCTCCCGAGCCCATTGGGAGCGATGAGACAAGATCGAAATTGGGGAGATTATAATAATGAAACAAAAAATCCCCATCAAAATCCATCAGTACTAGAGATACGTTTTTTTTTTGCATGGGGCTGCATCTCCACATCTGCAGTGGAAGGTGACCGAGCTACAGTGGTGTTTGTCAGACCACATCCTAAAAAATCTGTCTTCTCACAAAAACATCTGTAGCGTCTGAGCCACAAACTAATTTGACCACTCTGCGGAAAGGGGAGACTCTCACAAAAATGATGGTGTTCTTCATTTTTGCTCTACGACCTCCATACGTTTCATGGGAATCGTCTGAAGGTAACCCATCCAAATGAATGGAAGTAGTGTATGGAGATCGTTTTGTATAGTAGTAATGTCAAAATGCCATAGATTTAGTTATATCTGATGGAGTACTACATTTCAAAATGATCGCACTGGTAATGGGAGGACCACACAACATATCATTGTGTGACTCCAAGTTTACTTCAATATAATGCTTATTATATCAACATTTGTGCATAATGGCGTTTCTACTGCCATTTTTTGCATAATTAATTTTACAGACAAAAAGATCCCATCATACTTTTGTATCGTCGACATTTGCAAAACTGACAAATTTGCTCTTTCCATCAGGCCATTCTTTATCAGACATGTACTTTTACTTGCATGAAAATGCTGGATGGAAACCTTGTTAGTGAGATGAAATACATCCCTTCGAATGAGCCACTGTTGCAGTTTCACATGCATGACTCACGCACTTTGATACGAGCCTCCTTTAACCAGAGGAAATAACCACCTACACAGAGAATTCAAATTAGCACAGAGATTGCAAACTGTTTGTTTTCACAAATGCTGTCTCAAACTCTCGTTTGCTTTTCTCCTGACCCACTTCAAAACAGAGCATCGTGTTTCTTTGATGTGTTTTTTTGGTATCCCCCCACATGTCATGTTTTGTACCTCCTTGAACAAATGCCTTCTCAAGCACTACTGTGTACCAGTAGAAAAGTTTATCTTTCCATCCAGCGACTTCATCTGACTTTGAGCACTTTGAAGTGTCACTGACTCAGGTTGTATGCAGATACAAGCAGCACAACACTGCAAAGATCATCTGGACTACTAGAATCCTTGGATATGAATAGAATAACTGTTCCCAACTTCAACCCCTAATACCATAGGCCATGATCTTATACCATCTTGTATCCGTGGTGGCAGGTGCCGTTTAAGACGAGGAAGGATGTTTGTTTTTTGTTTTTCTTCTTGAACATTGGCCTTATTTCTATTTCAGCATATCAGATGACTCTCACTCAAATTCCATTCACCCAGTTCTAATGTAACATTGATAGATTTAGGCTATACTCTAATTTTCCCAATGCCCCATCATGAGGTTGCTACAACCTAGGCTATAAATGAAAGTTTACATCGTAAGTGCACACAGGTTCGAGAGACAAATTTGATGTGACAGACAGTGACAGACTTTCCTGCATGTAGCTGATATATGGTGTAATCATTAGTCCAACAGTTGCAAACAAGAGTTTCTATTGGATAAATTCAGGTATGTTTAGACCTGTTTTGCTCCATTTGCTTCTGTTTAAGAAACGTTTTTCAACAGAATCTGATGAATGAATACACCCCTGATCACGCGTAAACACAGTTCACTTTCATGGAAGCCACGTCCTATGCGCTCTCCTTCTCTCACCTCTTCCCTTCGCTTGTGGACTTCAATGCACAACACATCAGCTGTATGTGACCAGGCGAAAAAACCTTTCCAAGTCAAACCGCTACACACAGCCTACATTGTCACCATATTAGCTAAAGTAATGTCATAGTCAGCATAGCTAATATAACTAACTTGTTAGTAAACCCGCTACAATCATGCAGTAATGTACAGTCAGTAAGCAGTTACACCAGCTGCAATAAATGAGTTATACCAAAAGCTTAACTTGACTTCCAGTGTTGTGTAGCCAGCTAGCTAACATAGCATACTTCTGTTTGTGCAGGGTGTTTTAGTAGGCTGAAAGTGGGAAAAAATTACACTCTCTCTCTCTCTCCATTTCTCTCTTTCAACTCCTTCATTTGGAAATGTATATGTTCAAAACTGTTAAACTATTGGCTTTCTTTATGTTTGAGTCAACTACTCACCACATCTTATACACTGCAGTGCTAGCTAGCTGTAGCTTATGCTTTCAGTACTAGATTAATAATCTGATCCTTTGATTTGGTGGACAACACTTCAGTTCATACTGCAAGAGCTCTGATAGGCTGGAGGACGTCCTCCGGAAGTTGACATAATTACTTTGTAAGTCTATGGAAGGTGCTGAGAACCAGGAGCCTCCTAGGTTTTGTATTGTGAAGTCAATGTGCCCAGAGGAGTTTAAGTGACAAAATGCAGGATAATTTGTCTATGATTAACACATAGTAAAATCTGTATCTTGTGTCCAGAACGGGACCAGCAAGAGAACCTCAAGGCCAAGCAACAGGTAAGATCACACTCTATTGGTGTCTCTCAGAGTCCTGGTCATTCTTTGGTTTGTTACAATTTTGACACATTTGCTTAGCAACAACCATAAGACAAATAACTAATACAAAGTTTAAAAAAATAATGCCTCAATGTTTGTATTTTGACAGATTTATTAGATCAAATTCAATAAATTGCAAAGGTTCTGTTTTATAAAATGCATACTGTATACATTTTCAGGGGTCAGGAGAGGCGTCCACCTCCATGTCTGTGTATTCTGTAGAATACGGTGTGCTGGACTTCAACAGTAGACCCAATGGAGAAGAGGCAAACAGGCATGGGAGGGAGAGGGAGGGAGGAGTGGTAAGGTCTGCAGAGACAGTGGAATATGCTGCAATCACCTTTCCCCCACAACAAAGGGTGTCATACGGGAGATAGTGAGTCATCTGAAACTCTATTAAATACAAACAGCGTTGCCTGATTTGAACTGAATGCCATCAACATATGGAACAGGTGCTGAGAGAATGATGCTGCGGTTGATGTGTCACTCTGAGGTGATAGATACCGTAAGAATGGAAATACTTAGTCCCGTATTAATAAAAACACCCTCCCTGTGGCTATGCGTGACTGTACCCTACTGGAAATACAAAAAAAAATAATAAGTTGTAGATACAATAACCCACTGTAACACCAATGTAATTTTAACATGTTTTTTTTTTTTTTTTTCATAAAGTCATGGAACATTAATTGTGTGTAAAAAATTCCGGAAGGGTTTGCACAGATAAATACACCTTTAATAGGGTATTTTTTTTCTCACAGAGTGTCATGTTGTTTGTTTACTCTGACACTATTCGGATTACCAGAAGTATCTGGGGGGATTTGACAAAAGAATTAGCATGGTCCTCTGCAATCCAACTAAGTTCTCATTAAATGGAGTTTACTTGACACACGTTTGTTTTTTTTTCATCCCTCAATGGTTTGAAATTCACAATGATTGACATACATGTATACTGGGAAAATCAAGTTTCAAATAAATTATTTTGTATAAAATAGGTGATCATATCACGCGGATTACATTCTGATCTAAACAAGCTCTTTCACGGATGTTGTTTTTAGACTTTCAATGGCTCTCATGTAACAGTTTCTAATGTTTCCAGACAAATGCAGTGCATCAAGTGCTGTAATCTTGACACGATCGGTCTAGCGGAAGCCTCGAAGCATGGAGGATTTGGAGGATTTTCATTTGAATGTATCACTGGCAATTGCTATTAGGCAATGTTTGTGCAGAGTTACTCTGTCCAGTGTCTGTGTTCTTTTGCCCGTCTTAATCTTTTCTTTTTATTGGCCAGTTTGAGATATGGCTTTTTCTTTGCAACTCTGCCTAGAAGGCCAGCATCCCGTAGTTGCCTCTTCACTGTTGATGTTGAGACTGGTGTTTTGCGGGTACTATTTAATGAAGCTGCCAGTTGAGGACTTGTGAGGCGTCAGTTTCTCAAACAAGACACTCTTGTCCTCTTGTTCAGTTGTGCACCCGGGCCTCCCACTCCTCTTTCTATTCTGGTTAGAGCCAGTTTGCGCTGTTCTGTGAAGGGAGTAGTACACAGCGTTGCACGAGATCTTCAGTTTCTTGGCAATTTCTCGCATGGAATAGCCTTCTTTTCTCAGAACAAGAATAGACTGACGAGTTTCAGAAGAAACTTCTTTGTTTTTGACCATTTTGAACCTGTAATCAAACCCACAAATGCTGATGCTCTAGATACTCAACTAGTCTAAAAAGGCCAGTTTTATAGCTTCTTTAATCAGTACAACAGTTTTCAGCTGTGCTAACATAATTTCCAAAGGGTTTTCTAATGATCAATTAGCCTTTTAAAATTATAAACTTGGATTAGCTAACACAACTTGCCATTGGAACACAGGAGTGATGGTTGCTGATAATGGGCCTTTGTACGCCTATGTAGATATTCCATAAAAAAAACATCCATTTCCAGCTACAAGAGTCATTTACAACATTAACAATGTCTACACTGTATTTCTGATCAATTTGATGTTATTTTAATGGACAAAAAATGTGCTTTTCTTTCAAAAACAAGGACATTTCTAAATGACCCCAAACTTTTGAATGGTAGTGTATTTTAATAGCACTAAACACAAATCGCATTTCATAAATCTTTGTTCATTCTCATGATTTTAACCCCCTTAACCCCAAAATGTCTCCAAGTTTTCAGCATCATTGTGAAGCTCTAGTTATTTTGTTGCTTTGACAAAAGTCATTTCTGATGATTTTCTTTATTTAATGTGATAAGTGATTCATTTACTGTCTGTCCTTCATTTTAATGTTGAACTGAACTCTCATTTTAATCATGGTGAAACTATTCCCTTTTTCTTTTAAAATCTAAACAAACAAACAAACATAGTCATAGTGTAAAAGCAGGTGAGCTGGTTCTTCTCTGTGTCCATTTTCTGGTGTTTTGTGGTGGAAAACTAAGCGTGTAACGACAAGGTGGTGCCTGAAGCATCTTCTGAGACCTTACTGAGAACATTTTCTGTATGTTATGAAGTTGTAAGGGTTAACAAAAAACAACACAGAACTGCATGTGAAAGGTGTGAAATACTATGTTAGTATTTTTTTGTGAAGCTTGCATTAAATTGCCACTTTCTCATAGCATATGCTCCAGTGTTAAATCAACACTGAGAGTGTTAAATTTAACACTGTTCCAGTGTCTATACGAGTACACACTTTCAGGGTTAAATGAACACACTCCTTATTGTGAAGCCTTATTTGCATATTTTCCAGAGTGCATGTAAGAACTAATTTGTTGTCACTAGCAAATACAGTCATGGGTGGTAACTACAATTCTTTAACATTCATTCAATTTTAGAGTGTGTGGCCTTCATCAAGTGAGTTCCTCTTATCTCAGGACTAGCAGCCTGTCCATGAGGTGTACTTGTACATCAAGCTACCTTGCGCTAAAGAAACAGGAAATAAGATCCTGTCCCAACCATTCTGGCTCAGACAAGGCTTAGGATATGTTTACTGTATCTCAGTATTTAATTTATACAGTATGGGGGTTATTTAATCCGGTGGGGCATTAACATGACATCATGTCGGCATATTACCAGTCAGATAGAAGGGCAATAAGGACAATAGCACGCACAAAGATGATAGGAGAGGGTGGAAAGGGGGTATCTTGCTTTCATACACAATGTGTGGTCAATGTCATTGTGTAAAATTACCACTGGAGACTAGCAGTAGATTGCAGAATGGCTCTAGCTACAGTGCCTTCGGAAAGTATTCAGACCCTTTACTCAGTACTTTGTTGAAGCGCATTTGGCAGCGATTACAGCCTCAATTGTTCTTGGGTATGACTCTGCAAGCTTGGCACACCTGTATTTGGGCAGTTTCTCCCATTATTTTTTGCAGATCCTGTCAAGCTCTGTCAAGTTGGATTGGGAGCATAGCTGCACAGCTATTTCAGGTCTCTCCAGAGATGTTTGATCTGGTTCAAGTCCGGGCTCTGGCTGGGCCACTCAAGGACATTCAGAGACTTGTCCCGAAGCAACTCCTGCATTGTCTTGGCTGTGTGCTTAGGGTCGGTGTCCTGTTGAAAGGTGAACCTTCGCCCCCAGTCTGAGGTCCTGAGCACTCTGGAGCAGGTTTTCATCAAGGATCTCTCTTTACTTTGCGCTGTTCATCTTTCCCTCGATCCTGACTAGTCTCCCAGTCCCTGCCGCTGAAAAACATCCCCACAGCAAGATGCTTCCACCACCATGCTTCACTGTAGGGATGGTGCCTGGTTTCCTCCAGACATGAAGCTTGGCATTCAGGCCAAAGAGTTCATTCTTTGTTTCATCAGACCAGAGAATCATGTATCTCATGGTGTGAGAGTCTTTAGGTGCCTTTTGGCAAACTCCAAGTGGGCTGTCATGTGCCTTTTACTGGAGTGGCTTCCGTCTGGCCACTCTACCATAAAGGCCTAATTGGTGCAGTGCTGCAGAGATGGTTGGCCTTCTGGAAAGTTCTCCCATCCCCACAGAATAACTCTAGAGCTCTGTCAGAGTGACCATCAGGTTCTTGCTCACCTCCCTGACCAAGGCCATTCTCCCCCGATTGCTCAGTTTGGCCTGGCGGCCAGCTCTACGAAGAGTCTTGGTGGTTCCAAACTTCTTCCCTTTAAGAATGATGGAGATCACTGTGTTCTTGGGGACGTTCAATGCTGCAGAAATGTTTGCCACCCTTCCCCAGATCTGTGCCTCAACTATATCCTGTCTTGGAGGTCAATTCCTTCGACTTTATGGCTTGGTTTTTGCTCTGACATGCACTGTCAACTGTGGGACCTTATATAGACTGGCGTGCGCCTTTCCAAATCATGTCCAATCCATTGAATTTACCACAGGAGGACTCCTATCAAGTTGTAGAAACATCTCAAGGATGATCAATGGAAACAGGATGCACCTGAACTCAATGTCAAGTCTTATAGCAAAGGGTCTGAATAGTTATGTAAATAAGGTATTTCTGTTAAAAAAAAATATACATTTGCAAAAATTCTACAAACCTGTTTACGCTTTGTCATTTATGGGGTGTAGATTGCTGATTTTTATTTATTGAATACATTTTAGAATAAGGCTGTAACGTAACATAATGTGAAAAAAGTCAAGCGTTGTGAATGCTTTCCGAAGGCACTGTAAATAGCACCCATCCTTTTGTTTCTATATTTCCATCACCTTCATGAGGCCAAGTGTTTGTCGCTCGCAGCTTGTGGTGTGTGATGAAGCGTTAACCTCTGGCTCTGCACAAGATCTCATATCTCTTTGACAAAAAACTGTTGCCCCATCAGCCCACAATCTAACCACGCCACACTCCATAGCTGTGTTGTCAGCACATTTACCACAAGATTTTTCTCTCTTACTGTTAGTATTAGCAAGCAGGTCTAATTTTCCTAATACAAACTTGACCTTGATAACTACAGAGTATGCTGAGAACTAGTTGAGATCAACATAAAGCATCTGAATTTCCAATTGGCGTCACCAGAAAATGCAGAGCAACACAACACAGAGCGATATAGTGAAGTTGGAAACTTTTCATTAGTAATTTCAGTATGGTCTGATCATGTGTTGATCAGAGTGTTGTAAACTACAGAGTACATGTAATATCAGATGACAAGATGGCGCCGACAGAGATGGTCGCCTCACTTCAGGTCCTTACGAAACTATGCAGTAATTTGTATTATTTCTTAAATTGTTAGCCCAGAAAAGCATAAGTGTTTATACATACAGCCGGAAAGAACAATTGGATATAAAAGCGAAGTCAATTTACCAACATTTACGACAGGAACACGACTTTCTCGAAGCGGATCCTTTGTTCGGACCTCCACCCTGGACATGGGATCTAATCCCAGAGGCCGTCCCAAAACAATGCCGTCACCACAGTTCGAGGCAGACGAAGCGGCCTACTGGTCAGACTTAGAAGGCGAGCACACCATCCACCACTTCCGAGCATATTACTCGCCAATGTCCAATCTCTAAACAACAAGGTGGACGAAATTAGTGCACAAGATGCCTTCCAGAGAGACATCAGAGATTGAAACATTCTCTGTTTCACGGAAACATGGCTCACTCTGAGTATGTTGTCAGAGTCGGTACAGCCACCTGGTTTCTTCATGCATCGCGCCGACAGAAGAAGTGCGTGGGGTGTATGCCTTATGATTAACAACTCATGGTGTAATCAGAACAACATACAGGAACTCAAGTCCTTTTTTTCACCTGACCTAGAGTTCCTTCGATTATAGTCACAGCCGTGGATATCCCCCGCAAGCAGATACCTCGACGGTCCTGAAAGAACTTCACTGGACTCCATGTAAACTGGAAACCATATATCCTGAGGCTGCATATATTGTAGCTGGGATTTTAACAAAGCTAATCTGAGATCAAGGCTTCCTAAATTCTATCAGCATATCGAATGCGCGACATGAGCTGGTAGCATTCTGGACCATTGCTTCTCTAACAACCGCAATGCACACAAAGCCCTCCCCCGCCATCCCTTCGGCAAATCTGACCATGACTCCATTTTGTTGCATCCATCCTATAGGCAGAAACTAAAACAGGAAACGCCCATGCTCAGGTCTATCCAACGCTGGTCTGACCAATCGGATTCCCCGCTTCAAGATTGGGACTGGGATATGTTCCGGGTAGCCTCAGACAATAACATTGACGTATACGCTGACTCGGTGAGCGAGTTTATTAGCAAGTGCATCGGAGATGTTGTACCCACTGTGACTATTAACACCTTCCCTAACCAGAAACCGTGGATTGATGGCAGCATTAGCACAAAATTGAAAGCGCGAACCACTGCTTTTAATCATGGCAAGGCGACTGGAAACATGACTGAATACAAACAGTGTAGTTATTCCCTCTGCAAGGCAATCAAACAAGCAAAGCGTCAATATAGAGACAAAATAGAGTCGCAATTCTATGGCTCAAACGCAAGACATATGTGGCAGAGTCTACAGACAATCACGGATTACAAAAAAGAAAACCAGCCCCTGTCACATTCTGACCTTAGTTCCTTTGTTTTGTCTTTTGTTTTAGTATGGTCAGGGCGTGAGTTGGGTGGGTTGTCTATGTTAGTTTGTCTATGATTTTCTATTTCTGTGTTTGGCCTGGTATGGTTCTCAATCAGAGGCAGCTGTCAATCCTTGTCCCTGATTGAGAACCATATTTAGGTAGCCTGTTTTCCATTGTGTTTTGGTGGGTGGTTATTTTCTGTTTAGTGTTGTGTTGCACCTTACAGGACTGCTCGTTGGTTGTTAATTGTTTTGTTTTCAGTGTTCATTAAAATATTTAAAATATGAACACTTCCAACGCTGCACCTTGGTCCTCCTCTCCTCTTCCCCGGACGACAAGCGTTACAGCCCCGTCTCGGACATCGACGTCTTGCTCCCAGACAAATTAAACAACTTCTTTGCTCGCTTTGAGGACAACACAGTGCCACTCACACGGCCCTCTACCAAACACTGTAGGCTCTCCTTCTCCGTGGCCGACGTGAGTAAAACATTTAACCGGTTGGATCTCTAGGGGCGCTATTTCATTTTTGGATAAAAAACGTTCCCGTTTTAAGCGCAATATTTTGTCACGAAAAGATGCTCAACTATGCATATTATTGACCGTTTTGGAAAGAAAACACTCTGAAGTTTCAGAATCTGCAAAGATATTGTCTGTAAGTGCCCCAGAACTCATTCTACAGGCGAAACCAAGATGAAACGTCAAACAGGAAATGAGCAGAATTTCTGAAGCTCTGTTTTCTAATGTCTCCTTATATGGCTGTGAATGCGACAGGAATAAGCTTAGACCTTCTGCCGTTTCCCCAAGATGTCGGCAGCATTGTGACGTATTTGTAGGCATATCATTGGAAGATTGACCATAAGAGACTACATTTTCCAAGTGTCCGCCTGGTGTCCTGAGTCGAAATTGGTGCGCAAAGCCAGGTGCAAGTATTTTTCCATTTGATTGAGAGGAGAAACCATGCTTCCACGAACGATATATCATCGAAGAGATATGTGAAAAACACCTTGAGGATTGATTCTAAACAACATTTGCCATGTTTTCAGTCGATATTATGGAGTTAATTTGGAAAAAAGTTTGCGTTTTGAGGACTGAATTTTCGTTTTTTTTTGGTAGCCAAATGTGATGTACAAAACGGAGCTATTTCTAATACACAAAGAATCTTTTTGGAAAAACTGAGCATTTGCTATCTAACTGAGAGTCTCCTCATTGAAAACATCCGAAGTTCTTCAAAGGTAAATGAATTTATTTGAAGGCTTTTATGTTTTTGTTGAAATGTTGCGTGCTGGATGCTAACGCTAATGCTAACGCTAAATGCTACGCTAGCTAGCTACTTTTACACAAATGATTGTTTTCCTATGGTTGAGAAGCATATTTTGAAAATCTGAGATGACAGTGTTGTTTACAAAAGGCTAAGCTTGAGAGATGGCATATTTATTTAATTTCATTTGCGATTTTCATGAATAGTTAACGTTGCGTTATGGTAATGAGCTTGAGTCTGTATTCACGATCCCGGATCCGGGATGGGGAGATCAGAGAGGTTAAACACGTTAACCCTCGCAAGGCTGCCGGCCCAGACGGCCGCATCCTCAGAGCTTGCGCAGACCAGCTGGCTGGTGTATTTCGGACATATTCTATCAATCCCTATCCCAATCTGCTGTCCCCACATGCTTCAAGATGGCCACCATTGTTCCTGTTCCCAGGAAAGCTAAGGTAACTGAACTGAATGACTAACACCCTGTAGCACTCACTTCTGTCATCATGAAGTGCTTTGAGAGACTAGTCAAGGATCATATCACCTTTACCCTACCTGATACCCTAGACCCACTCCAATTCGCTTACCGCCCCAATAGGTCCACAGACGATGCAATCACCATCACACTGCCTCTATGCCATCTGAACAAGAGGAATACCTATTTAAGAATGCTGTTCATTGACTACAGCTCAGCATAGTACCCTTCAAACTCGTCATTAAACTTGAGACCCTGGGTCTCGACCCCACCCTAGGCAACTAGGTCCTGGACTTTCTGATGGGCCGCCCCCAGGTGGTGAAGATAGGAAACAACATCTCCACCCCGCTGATCCTCAACACTGAGGCCCCACAAGGGTGCATTCTCAGTTCTCTCCTGTACTCCCTGTTCACCCATGACTGCGTGGCCATGCATGCCTCCAACTCAATCATCAAGTTTGCAGACAACACTACGGTGGTAGGCTTGATTACCAACAACCACGAGACGGCCTAAAGGGAGGAGGTAAGGGACCTCAGAGTGTGGTGTCAGGAAATAACCTCTCACTCAACGTCAACAAAACAAAGGAGATGATCGTGGACTTCAGGAAACAGCAGACAGAGCACCCCCCACCCCCCTATCCACATCGACGGGACAGTAGTGGAGAAGGTAGAAAGTTTTAAGTTCCTTGGCGTACACACCATAGACTGAAATTGTCCACCCACACAGACAGCGTGGTGAAGGCGGCGCCTCAGGTGGCTGAAGATATTCGACTTGTCATCTAAAACACTCACAAACTTTTACAGATGCACAATCGAGAGTATACTGTCAGGCTGTATCACTGCCTGGTATGGCAACTGCACAGGCCTCAACCGTAAGGCTCTCCAGAGTGTTGTGTGGTCTGCACAACGCATAACCGGGGGCAAACTACCTGCCCTCCAGGACACCTACAGCACCCGATGTCCTTGATTATCTTTTTGGCCTTCCTGTGACAACAACCACCCAAGCCACTGCCTGTTCACCCCATTAACATCCAGAATGTGAGGTCAGTGCAGGTGCATCAAAGCTGGGACCGAGAGACTGAAAAACATCTATCTCAAGGCCATCAGACTGTTAAACAGCCATCACTAACATAGAGAGGCTGTTGCCAACATACAGACTCAAATCTCTAGCAACTTTAATAAATTGATTTAATAAAGATATCACTAGTCACTTTAAATGACACGACTTTAATAATGTTTACATATCCTACATTACTCATCTCATATGTTTATTTTTATTATTTTGTATTTTCACCCCTTTTTTCTCCCCAATTGGTAGTTACAGTCTTGTCTCATTGCAGAAACTCCCGTACAGACTCGGGTTAGGTGAAGGTCAAGAGCCGTGCATCCTCCGAAACATAACCCAACCAAGCCACATTGCTTCTTGACACAATGCCCACTTAACCCAGAAGCCAGCCCCACCAACGTGTCGGAGGAAACGCTGTACACCTGGCGACTGTGCACTGAACCCAGGCCACCACAGGAATCGCTAGTGCGCGATGGGACAATGAAATCCCTGCCTGCCAAACCCTCCCCTAACCCGGACGACGCTGGGCCAATTGTGCGCCGCCCCATCGGTCTCCCGGTCACGATAGAACCTGAACTCGAACCCAGAATCTCTAGTGGAGAGGCCCCACTCATCTCAAATGTATATACTGTATTCTGTAACATCTAATGCATCTTGCCTATGCCGCACAGCCATCGCTCATCCATATATTTATATGTACATATTGTTATTCATCCTTTTCCATTTGTGTGTATAAGGTAGTGGTTGTGAATTTGTGAGATTACTTGTTAGATATTACTGCACTGTCGGAACTAGAAGCACAAGCATTAACATCTGCTAACCATGTGTATGTGACCAAAACAATTTGATTTGATTTGATATCTGCATAAGTACAATGTAATTACTAGGTGTTACAGGGGATTTATCTACTTGAAATTAAGTATATCTTGAGGGGTACTTTATTGTAATGATTGTGTACCTACAAAGTACATGATCCATTCTGACAATCTAAATCGTCAGCTTCTGAAAAGCGCCATCCAAGTGAGAAAATACACTCACCAATATACCACAGACAGAGTACATATGTACAGTTGAAGTCAGAAGTTTACATACACCTAGGTTGGAGTCATTAAAACTCATTTTTCAAACAATCCACACATTTCTTGTTAATCAAACTATAGTATTTGGCAAGTCGGTTAGGACATATACTTGTGCATGACACAAGTAATTTTTCCAACAATTGTTTACAGACAGATTGTTTCACTTATAATTCACTGTATCACAATTCCAGTAGGTCAGAAGTTCACATACACTAAGTTGACTGTGCCTTTAAACAGCTTAGAAAATTCCAGAAAATGATGTCATGGCTTTAGAAGCTTTGACAGGCTAATTGACATCATTTGAGTCAATTGGAGGTGTACCTGTGGATGTATTTCAAGGCCTACCTTCAAACTCAGTGCCTCTTTGCTTGACATCATGGGGAAATCAAAATAAATCAATTGTAGACCTCCATAAGTCGGGTTCATCCTTGGGAGCAATTTCCATGGTACCACGTTCATCTGGTACCACGTTCATCTGTACAAACAATAGTACGCAAGTATAAACACCATGGGACCACACAGCCGTCATACTGCTCAGGAAGGAGACGCGTTCTGTCTCCTAGAG
This sequence comes from Oncorhynchus clarkii lewisi, assembly GCF_045791955.1. NCBI lineage: Eukaryota > Metazoa > Chordata > Actinopteri > Salmoniformes > Salmonidae > Oncorhynchus > Oncorhynchus clarkii. The sequence continues at coordinate 7,696,688 of NC_092147.1, forward strand.
ATGAACGCACTTTGGTGCGAAAAATTCAAATCAATCCCAGAACAACAGCAAAGAATCTTGTGAAGATGCTGGAAGAAACAGGTACAAAAGTATCTATATCCACAGTAAAATGAGTCCTATATTGACATAACCTGAAAGGCTGCTCAGCAAGGAAGAAGCCACTGCTCCAAAACGTCCATAAAAAAAGGCAGACTATGATTTGCAACTGCACATGGGGACAAAGATCGTACTTTGTGAAGGGCGGAGGCTTGCAAGCCGAAGAACACCATCCCAACCGTGAAGCACGGGTGTGGCAGCATCATGTTGTGGGGGTGCTTTGCTGCAGGAGGGACTGGTGCACTTCACAAATTAGATGGCCTCATGAGGGAGGAAAAGTATGTGGATATATTGAAGCAACATCTCAAGACATCAGTCAGGAAGTTAAAGCTTGGTCACAAATGGTTCTTCCAAATTGACAATGACCCCAAGCATACTTCCAAAGTTGAGGCAAAATGGCTTAAGGACAACAAAGTCAAGGTATTGGAGTGGCCATCACAAAGCCCTGACCTCAATCCCATTGAACATTTGTGGGCAGAACTGATTAAGCGTGTGCGAGCAAGGAGGCCTGCTACCAAATACTAATCGAGTGTATGTAAACTTCTGACCCGCTGGGAATGTGATGAACGAAATAAAAGCTGAAATAAATGTACTCTTCTGTTTTTCTGACATGTCACATTCTTAAAATAAAGTGGTGATCCTAACTGACCTAAGACTTGGAATTTTTACTAGGATTTAATGTGAGGAATTGTGAAAAACTGAGTTTAAATTTAGTTGGCTAAGGTGTATGTAAACTTTCGACTTCAACTGTATAATACCTGCGTAAGTACAAAGTATAAATTGTCAGCTTCTGAAAAGATTTTCGCAGGATTTACATATTTAAAGTGAAGTGTAACTTTATAGTTACCGATAAGCAATTTCTATATAATTAGTTATTACCAAGTGAAAATACCTACAAACAAAAGAAGAGCTTCTACTTTAGTCAACTTTATTTCAACATGTAAAAATACCTTACATTTCTGACAAAATAATAAGGATTTTATTTTTAGATTAATAATTAGACTCAAAAACATAAAATTACCTATTCTAGTGGTGACTCAAATAGTATGGTGAGTAGCTTAGATAGCTATCTAATTTAGAAAAAATTGCATTGTCTTTTTTCGTCCCTTTTTAACATTACAAGTAACAATGGAAATCGACAACTCTGTCTCTGACTGTCTTCATCCGTTTCGTTCTTGTTTTATATTATTTTATTTTTGACCTTTATTTACCTAGGCAAGTCCGTTAAGAACACATTCTTATTTACAATGACGGCCTACCAAAAGTCAAAATGCTTTCCTGCGGGGATGTGGGTTGGGATATAAAAAATTAAATTAAAAATACAAATATATACAGTAAATACTGTATAGGACAAAACACACATCACGACAAGAGAGACAAAAATATAGCAAGGCAGCAATATAGCAAGGCAGCAACACATGACAACCCAGCATAAAACTGTCCAGTTTGAGTGTTTGTGTAACGGATTTCCTCCTCTTCCTCTGAGGAGGAGTAAGGATCGGACCAAAGCGCAGCGTGGTAAGTGTTCATGATGATTTTTTATTAAAATTCAGAACACTAAACAATAAATGACAACATGAATATACAAAACCGAAACAGTACCGTGTGGCCCAAACACTCACACGGAAACAAACACCCACAAACCAAAAGTGAAACCCAGGCTACCTAAGTATGATTCTCAATCAGAGACAACTAACAACACTTTTCTCTGATTGAGAACCATACTAGGCCGAACAGAAAAAAACCAACATAGAAAAACAAACATAGACTGCCCACCCCAACTCACGCCCTGACCATACTAAAACAAAGAATAAAATAACAGAACTACGGTCAGAACGTGACAGTTTGTTGCAGCTTGTTCCTGTCGCTAGCTGCAGCAAACTGCAAAGACGAGTGACCCAGGGATGTGTGTGCGTTGGGGACCTTTAACAGAATGTGACTGGCAGAACGGGTGTTGTACTGTATGTGGAGAACAAGGGCTGCAGTAGATATCTCAGATAGGGGGGAGTGAGGCCTAAGAGGGTTTTTACAAATAAGCATCAACCAGTGGCCCCACCCAATTTACCTACCTCATCCCCATACTGTTTATATGTATTTACTTTTCTGCTCTTCTGCACACCAGTATCTCTACCTGCACATGACCATCTGATCATTTATCACTCCAGTGTTAATCTGCAAAATTGTAATTATCCGCCTACCTCCTCATGCCTTTTGCACACAATGTATATAGACTCTCTTTTTCTTTCTACTGTGTTATTGACTTGTTTATTGTTTACTCCATGTGTAACTCTGTGTTGTTGTTTGTTCACACTGCTATGCCTACCTGGTTAAATAAAGGGTAAATAAAAAATAAAAATGAAAAGTGGGTCATGAGACTGGTAAACGGAGATGACCAGTTTACAGAGTAGCATAGAGTGCATTAATGTGTCCCGTAAGGAGCATTGGTAGCAGATCTGATGGCCGAATGGTAAAGAACATCTAGCCGTTCGAGAGCGCTCTTACCTGTCGGTCTGTAAATTGCATCTCCCTAATCTAGCATGGGTAGGATGGTCATCTGAATCAGGGTTAGTTTGGCAGCAGGGGTGAAAGAGGAGCGATTAAGATAGAGGAAATCAAGTCTAATTTTAACCTTAGCCTACAGCTTGGATATGTGCTGAGAAAAGGACAGTGTACTGTCTATCCACACTCCCAAGTACTTGTATGAGGTGACTACCTCAAGCTCTAAACCCTCAGAGGTAGTAATCACATCTGTGGGGAGAGTGGCATTCTTCTTACCAAACCACATGGCCTTTGTTTTGGGAGGTGTTCAAAACCAGGTTAAGGGTAAATAAAGCTTGTTGGACACTAAGAAAGCTTTGTTGTAGAGCATTTAACACACAATCAGCGGAGGGGCCAGCTGAGTATAAGACAGTATCATCTGCATATAAATGGATGAGAGAGCTTCCTACCTACTGAGCTATGTTGTTGATGTAAATTGAGAAGAGTGTGGGGCCTAGGATCGAGCCTTGGGGTACTCCCTTTGGTGACAGGCAGTGGCTGAGACAACAGATGTTCTGACTTTAGACACTGCACTCTTTGAGAGGTAGTTAGCAGGCCAAAGACGCCTCAGAGACACTAATACTCCTTAGCCGGCCCACACGAATGGAAAGGTCTACCGTATCAAAAGCTTTGGCCAAGTCAATACAAATAGCAGCACAACTTTGCTTAGAAAAATGGGAAATTGAGGACCTTTAAGGTTGCAGTGACACATCCATAACCTGAGCAGAAACCAGATTGCATACCAGAGAGAATACTATAGCCAGTCAGTTGATTATTTACAAGTTTTTCCACCACTTTTGATAAACAGGGTAACATAGAAATAAGCCTATAACAGTTAGAATCAGCTTGATCTCCCCCTTTAAATAAAATACCAACTGTGGCTGCCTTCCAAGCAATGGGAACCTCCCCAGAAAGGAGAGACAAGTTAAAAAGGTTGGAGATAGGCTTGGCGATGATAGGGGCAGCAACCTTAAAGAAGAAATGGTCTAAACCAGGGATGGGCAGTTCTAGTCCTCAAGGGCCTGTTTGGTGTCACAGTTGTGCCCCAGCCCCAGCTCCAGCTAACACACCTGACTCCAATAATCACCTAATCATGTTCTTCAGTTTAGAATGCAATTTGATTAATCAGCTGTGTTTGCTAGGGTAGGAGAAAAAAGAGAAAAAGTGTGACACCAATCAGGCCCTCGAGGACTGGAGTTGCCCACCCCTGTTCTAAACCATCTGACCCAGATGTTTTTTTTGGGGTCAAGTTTCAGGAGCTCCTTTAGCACCTTGGACTCAGTGACCGTCTACAGGGAGAAACTTTGTAGCGGGGCAGGTGGAAAAGGAAGGAGCAGCATCGAGGCTAGTCGCTTTAGAAGGGGTGAGAGATTAGGAAATGTTGGACGGGCAATGAGGCATGGCTGAGTCAAATAGGAATCCTGACTTAATGAAGTGGTGATTAGTCATGTTCTTCTTCTCATTAACAACCCCATCATCAACATTAAGGGACATGGGCAGCTGTGAGGAGGAGGGTTTATTCTCCAGGTCTTTAACCATTTTCCAGAACTTCTTGGGGTTAGACCCACAGAGAGCGAACTGCTCCTTAAAGTAACTAACTTTGGACTTCCGGATAGCCTGAGTGCACTTATTTCTCATTTGCCTGAACAAGAGCAAGTCAGCCTGAGTATGTGTGTGCCGAGCCTTTCGCCTAATGCAATTCTTGAGGTGGAGTAACTCTGCAAGATCACGGTCGAACCAGGGGCTGAACCTGTTTTAAATTCTAATTTTCTTTATGGGGGTGTGTTTGTTAACAATACCACTGAAAATATCAAAACAGAAGGTCCAAGTATCTTCGACAGAGGGGATCAAGCTGATTATATACCATTTTACAGAGGCCAGGTCATGAAGGAAGGCTTGCTCATTAAAGTGTTTTAGCAAGCGTCTATGACAAATCAGGACAGGTCGTTTCACTGAGCAGCCATTACGAACACAAGCTGTAAAACAGTGATCACTAAGGTCATTACAGAAAACACCAGACTGATACCTATCAGGATTATTTGTGAGGATAACATTGAGGAGAGAACCCTTTTCTGGGGTAATTGAAGTTGTATCTGGTCTGTCCTAGCAAGCCTGGCAGCCTTAACTCAGCATTCAGTCCCCATAAAGTAAAATATATCATTGTAATGTACTTTATTTGTCTTTATTTTTTTAAATGTTTTTTTCTTCTTGGCTTTCAAAATAGCATCAGACAAAACACTACTCCTCCAGTGCCAGGTTGGATGGTGTCCTCAGATCTCTCCTGTTTGTTTGGTAGAGCACCCCCCAAGTTTTGATCTGGAGCGAAGGCCATGTTGTAGCAGGTAGCATCCTGCATATGTCCCTGCCGAAAAATCCAAGTTTATTAAACTCCAAATTTATCCTTTTGTAAAACATGTTGAAAAATATGAGCGCTCACGTGTAGCATACCGGAGTCGCCTCCTCACTGTTGAAGTTGAGACTGGTGTTTTGCGGTTACTTTTTAATGAAGCTGCCAGTTGAGGACTTGAGAGGCATCGGTTTCTCAAACTAGACACTAATGTACTTGTCCTCTTGCTCAGTTGTGCACCGGGGCCTCCCACTCCTCTTTCTATTCTGGTTAGAGCCAGTTTGTGCTGTTCTGTGAAGGGATTAGTACATAGCGTTGTATGAGATCTTCAGATTCTTGGCAATTTCTCGCATGGAAGAGCCTTCATTTCTCAGAACAAGAATAGACTGACAAGTTTCAGAAGAAAGTTATTTGTTTCAGGCCATTTTGAGCCTGTAATCAAACCCACAGATGCTGAGGCTCCAGATACTCAACTAGTCTAAAGAAGGCCAGTTTTATTGCTTCTTTAATCGGGACAACAGTTTTCAGCTGTGCTAACATAATTGCAAAATGGTTTTCTAATGATCAATTAGCCATTTAAAATGATAAACTTGGATTAGCTAACAAAACGTGCCATTGGAACACAGGAGTGATGGTTGCTGATAATGGGCCTCTGTACGCCTATGTAGATATTCCATGCAAATATATGTAGTTTCCAGCTACAATAGTCATTTACAACATTAACAATGTCTACACTGTATTTCTGATCAATTTGATGTTATTTTAATGGACAAAAAATTTGATTTTCTTTCAAAAACAAGGACATTTCTAAGTGACCCCAAACTTTTGAACGGTAGTGTAGATACTATACATTACCCCTAATCATCATTATGATTTCTATAGTTTAGGCATATAGCTAGTTAGGCCTAGCTAGTTGTTGTATTATCCAGCTAGCAATAATAGTGCTCGTGTTGACACAAATAGCTAGCTAGCTAGCTAGCTAACATTAACATGCTGGGGATCTCACGTAATACCATTGTGGTATGGATACCCTGAGAACAAGGTTCAGGGACGATAAGACCATTGAGCCCAGCTAACGTTAGCTAGATATTTAGCTAGCGAGTAGCAACCATAACAAATTTGCCAGCTTTAGGTCGCTAGCTAGCTGGTCATGGTTTGAAAGCTAGCTAGAGCGCTAGCTAGTCTAAAAATAAATAAACAGACCCCCCATGGGGAGCCAGGCGCAACCAATAAGAAAGAGTTTTCCCCACAAAAAAGGGCTTTATTACAGTCACAAATACACCTTAGAACCCAACACCCCTGCCCCCTCAGACGATCCCTCAGGTGGAGAAACCGGATGTGGAGGTTCTGGGCTGGCGTGGTTACACGTGGTCTGAGGTTGTGAGGCCGGTTGGACGTACTGCCAAATTCTTTAAAATGACGTTGAAGGTGGCTTATGGTATAGAAATTAACATTAAATTATCTGGCAACAGCTCTGGTGGACATTCCTGCAGTCAGCATGCCAATTGCATGCTCCCTCAAAACTTTGACATCTGTGGCATTGTGTTGTGTGACAAAACTGCACATTTTAGAGTGACCTTTTATTGTCTCCAGCATAAGGTGCATCTGTGTAACGATCATGCTGTTTAATCAGCTTCTTGATATGCCACACCTGTCAGGTGGATGGATTATCTTGACAAAGGATAAAATGCTCACTAACAGGGATGTAAACAAATTTGTGCGCACATTTTGAGAGAATGTAAACCAGGTGTCCTGAAAAATGGAGCGGCGATGGCTAGAAGGCCGGTGACATTGACCGCCGAACGCTGCCCAAACAAGGAGGGGAGCCGTGAGTCGTGACCCACCCTTGACGCACGGATCCAGCAGCGCGCCTCGGGGATGACCCAGAGGACGAGGTGCAGGGAGATCTGGCTGGAGACGGTGGAACTCCCGTAGCATTTCAGGGTCCAACACGTCCGCCACCGGAACCCAGCACCTCTCCTCAGGACTATACCCCTCCCACTCCACGAGGTACTGAAGGCCCCTCGATCGACGCATTGAATCCAGGATGAAATGGACGGAGTACGCCGTGGCCCCCTCGATGTCCAGAGGGGGAGAAGGAACCTCCCGCACCTCAGACTCCTGGAGCGGACCAACCACCACCGGCCTGAGGAAAGACACATGGAATGAGGGGTTAATACGGTAATTGGGGAGAAGATGTAACCTGTAACACACCTCGTTCACTCTACTCAGGACTTTGAATGGCCCCACAAACCGCGGACCCAGCTTCCTGGAGGGCAGGAGGGGGGGCAGGTTTCGGGTCGAGAGCCAGACCCGGACCCGCGGCCTCACTGCGGTGATAGTCCGCGCTGGTTTTTTGGAGCAGAGCGGCCTGCTGGACGTGAACATGGGCGGCTTCCCATGTCTCCTCCGCGCGCCTGAACCAGTCATCCACCGCAGGAGCCCCGGTCTGACTCTGATGCCACGACGCCAGAAACGACTGGTACCCCAATACGCACTGAAAGGGGGAAAGGTTAGTGGAGGAGTGGCAGAGCGAGTTCTGCGCCATCTCGGCCCAGGGCACGAACGCCGCTCACTCCCCCGGCCGGTCCTGGCAATAAGACCGCAGAAACCTGCCTACATCCTGGTTCACTCTCTCCACCTGCCCATTACTCTTGGGGTGAAAACCTGAGGTGAGGCTGATCGAGACCCCAGACGTTCTATGAACGCCCTCCAGACTCTCGAAGTGAACTGGGCACCTCGATCAGACACTATATCCTCAAGCACCCCATAGTGCCGGAAGACGTGTGTAAACAAGGCCTCCGCAGTCTGTAGGGCCGTAGGTAGACCGGGCAAAGGGAGGAGATGACAGGACTTAGAGAGGCGATCCACAACAATCAGGATCGGGGTGTTTCCCTATGAGGGAGGAAGATCGGTCAGAAAATCCACAGACAGGTGTGACCAAGGCCATTGTGGAACGAGTAAGGGATGTAGCTTACCTCTGGGCAGGTGTCTAGGAGCCTTGCACTGGGTGCACACCGAGCAGGAGGAAACATAAACCCTCACGCCCTTTGCCAAGGTAGACCACCAGTACTTCCCACTCAGACAGCGCACCGTTCGGCCGATCCCCGGATGACCAGAGGAGGGTGCCTTGTGGGCCCAATAGATCAACTGGTCACGGACAGCAAACGGAACGTACAGACGCCCAACAGGACACTGGAGGGGAGCGGGCTCTGTACGTAACGCCTACTCAATGTCCGCATCCAGCTCCCACACAACCGGCACTACCAGGCAGGAGGCCGGGAGTATGGGAGTCTGATACATGGGCCGCTCCTCTGTGTCATACAGCCGGGACAGTGCGTCTGCCTTAACATTTTGGGAACCTGGTCTGTAGGACAGGGTAAACACAAAACGGGTCTGGACTTTCCACCGTGGCAGCACCAACGGAAACCCCTATACACCTCCTCGAGCACTCTCGCGACGACCCCGTGAGAGCCCTCTGTTGCCATGAAATGGTGGAGTCATGACGAGCTAACCAGGAAAGGCCTAGTACCATGGGAAACGCAGGAGAGTCAATGAGGAAGAGACTGATTCTCTCCTCATGACCCTCCTGCGTCACCATGACCAGGGAGATGGTGGCTTCCCTAATTAACCCGGACCCTAATGGTTGACTATCCAGAGCATGTACCGGGAAGGGTCTAACCACAGGAACAATGGGGATCCTTAAACTAAGGGCGAACGCTCTGTCGATAAAATTCCCAGCCGCGCCTGAATCGACGAGCGCCTTATGCTGGGAATGCGGGGAAAACTCAGAAAAACAAACATGAACAAACAGGTGGACAACAGAGGACTCTGGATGAGAGTGGTGCAGACTCACCTATGTTGACGCCAGAGAGCCCTTCTGCTGCCTCGAGTCCCAAGGACCAACCCGGCACCGACCGGCAGTGTGCCCTCTGCGGCCACAGATGGTGCACGTGAAGGCCCCTCCTCCAGCCTCCCTAAGCGCAGCCCTTCCCAGCTCCATTGGCGGTGCTGGAAGATGAAACCAACAGAGCCATCTCTGGACGTCGGCAGGTGACCAGCAGGTTATCCAACCGAATGGGCAGATCCACCAGTAGGTCAAAGGTGATGGTGGCATCCCTGCAGGCCAACTCCCGATGGACATCCTCCAGGCTGCATCTTTAATGGTCGATAAGGGCCCTGTCGTTCCATCCTGCTCCGGAGGCCAAGGTCCGAAATTCCTGGGCGAACTCCTGGACGCTCCTCATCCCCTGCCTCAGGAGGAAGAACTGTTCGAAGACTGCGCGGAAGCGGCGGGTGAACTCCTCGAAGTGGTCCAACGCCGTATCTCCTTCCCCCCCGCACGCCGTTTTCCAACTCCAGAGCTCTCCCCTAAAGGCACGAGACGAGGGCGGAAACCCTCTCTCTTCCCGAGGGAGCTGGGTGAACGTTGGCCAGGTAGAGGTCCAGCTGTAACAGTAACCCCTGGCACCGTGCTGCCGTCCCATCATACTCCCTGGGAAGGGAGAGACACATCCCACTGGGACCGGATACCATGGACCGCTGTCTCTCCCAGCGGCCCATGGTCTGGACAACGCGATCCATCGTGGCGCCATGATGTTGCAGCATCGCCAAGTGTTCTCGGGCGTGGTCCTCAACTCCTTTGACCGGGGTACCTGCTCCTGCTGACTCCATGGGTGGTGTGGAATTCTGTCAGGGTTTTCGCTGCTGGTCATTGCAGTCAAGTGCAGGAGAGCAGAGAATAGGTGATCAGGCGACTTTATTAGCCAAGGGAAACAAACAGACGGGCGCAAACAGCTACAACTCAAGCCAACCATCAAAAGTGACAAGCGCAAAATACCGTCAATAATATAACAATAAGGTTCACCAATAATTCCCCAAATAGGGTACAGGCGATGCCCAAGGTGAAAAACCAGACTGGCGCGATACAACAAACACAAAACAAAAACAATTCCAAACAAAGACATGGGGGGGAACAGAGGAATATATATATATATATATATGCAGTGTGATTAGGGAATGTAAACCAGGTGTGCGGGGAACAAGACAAAACAAATGGAACAATGAAAAATGGAGCGGCGATGGCTAGAAGGCTGGTGACGTCGACCGCCGCCCGAACAAGGAGGGGAGTCGACTTCGGCGGAAGTCGTGACAATTGTGGACTACAGGAAAAGGAGGACCGAGCACATCCCCATTCTCATCGACGGGGCTGTAGTGGAGCAGGTTGAGAGCTTCAAGTTCCTTGGTGTCCTCATCAACAACAAACTAGAATGGTCCAAACACACCAAAACAGTCGTGAAGAGGGCACTACAAAGCCTATTCCCCCTCAGGAAACTAAAAAGATTTGGCAGGGGTCCTGAGATCTTCAAAAGGTTCTACAGCTGCAACATCGAGAGCATGGTTGTTACGGCAATTGCTCGGCCTCCGACCGCAAGGCACTACAGAGGGTAGTGTGTACCTCCCAGTACCTCACTGGGGCTAAGCTGCCTGCCATCCAGGACCTCTACACCAGGCGGTGTCAGAGGAAGGCCCTAACAATTGCATGGCAAGCGGTACCGGAGTGCCAAGTCTAGGACAAAAAGGCTTCTCAACAGTTTTTACCCCCGAGCCATAAGACTCCTGAACAGGTAATCAAATGGCTACCCGGACTTTTTGCATTGTGTTCCTCCTCCAACCCCTCTTTTATGCTGCTGCTACTCTCTGTTTATCATATATGCATAGTCACTTTAACTATACATTTATGTACATACTACCTCAATTGGCCCGACCAACCGGTGTCTGTATGTAACCTCGCTACTGTATATAGCCTCGCTACTGTTATTTTTCACTGTCTTTTTACTGTTGTTTTATTTCTTTACTTACCTATTGTTCACCTAATACCTTTTTTGCACTATTGGTTAGAGCCTGTAAGTAAGCGTTTCATTGTAAGGTCTACACCTATTGTATTTGGCACACGTGACAAATAAACTTTGATTTGATCCCCTGAACGCAGCTCACTCTCCAGATCCCAATCACCTGAATTCTGATCACCTGTCCACACACCTGTATGTCATTTACACACACAATTTAATTCAGTTCATTGCACCCCATCTTTGTGAGGTATTGTTAATTTTTGTACACATTCTATTCGGAGTACTGTTTATTTCCATATTAGTCCTCCCGTGTATCGTAGTTTTTTGCCTATCAGATGTCCTGTCATCAACCTCTTGCCTGATCTCCCGAACTGCGTTATTAGCCTTTTCCCTGGCTGTACTGTTACCTTTTTGGATTCCCAGTGTATGACCTTCTGCCTGTCCCTAGATCCTGCTACCTGCCTCCTCCTGTGGTCCTTTTCTAAATAAACACCTGCTGCGCCCTGTGCTTGAAACCAGCACTCTGTCTCCCATCATACTCAATACAGATAGCTTGCCATCGTCCATGTAAGATGTTGGGGAAAGGAAATTGAAAGTTTACGCTATAGCACATACAGTATTCATATTGCACATACAGTATTCATATTTGGTAGTTGAGCAGTGCCGTTAACACATACTACATGCCGGATTATTGCGCTGGACTTTGTAGAGACGTGTCATAATGACGAAGTAATTTCAGCTGCAAATCGAAACTTAACGGAAAACAGAGAGCAAGCTTTCAGTTTCATTTCTCTCTTCCTTTCGCATCTCTAGCAACAGAGGTATTGATGTCAGTTGTCCAAATGCAGAGCCAATCAACAATCAGCTGGACAGCCCAGTCATTGTAGATAGCATATATAAAACCCAGTGAGTAGACAAAATCTCACGGACAGACATACGTTTCGAAAAGCTACAGCTAAAGTGTCCGTTTTGGAAACCCATTACTTCCCCTGCTCAGAAGCAATGGATCTTCAGGAATGGGCCAGCATTCTCCAGAACACGATTGAGGAGCATGACATAGAGGACACCTGGAGCATTGAATTTGATAGCACCATCATTCCTGATCACCCAGCGAGAGGTTGGCAGCAGTACATCAGTGGGGCATTTGCAAGGTAGGCTCTTTGAATAAAGTGTAAATAGACGTATATCAATTCAATTCAGAACATAGAAATGTGTTTACAAATGTACAGTAAACCTGATTAAATGTTAAATTACTGTATTCAATGGGATAGGGACTTAATAGATTACATTCAGAATCAAGACGTGAAATATACTTTACAGTGGGGCAAAAAAGTATTTAGTCAGCCACCAATTGTGCAAGTTCTCCCACTTAAAAAGATGAGAGGCCTGTAATTTTCATCATAGGTACACTTCAACTATGACAGACAAAATGAGAAAAAAAATCCAGAAACTCACATTGTAGGATTTTTTAATGAATTTATTTGCAAATTATGGTGGAAAATAAGTATTTGTAAATGTCAGCAATTGTTCAAAACTGAGTTTAAATGTATTTGGCTAAGGTGTATGTAAACTTCAGACTTCAACTGTATCACTTATCTCTCCCTGCAGGTTCATGTGCTCAAAGTGTAAGAGGACCTGGCCTTCGAAAAGAGTTCTGGTGGTGTTTCACATGCGTCTGTTGGAGGACAAGGGGATGGTTAAAGTGAAACGCTACAGACAGGAGTGCAAGAAGTGTGTACAGAGTACAATGGAGGAGCCTCATTTTAAGACAGAGAACATTGAGGTGCTGCTGGATAAGCTTGTTGTGAAGATCCTCGTCAAGTGCTACTATAAGGACGCAGGCGAAAATAATAACCCATTCCATTTGGAAGGGAGGAGTGATGGACCCCATGAGGCTGCCCATTGTGAAGCCTGTAAACATGGCATCTGCAGACAGGTGACCACAAAAGAAACAGAATAAAAAATATAGAAACATCTGGGAAATGTTTAACTCCTAAATGTATTGTATAATCAATGAACAATTTTGAGGAGAGTTGGATGTCGAACTGGATATAATACTGTAAAGATAATTGTATTTCCTGATGAAGCTGCGAAAACGATATCCTCTGAATCAAGGATGGATGGGGGGGGGGGAGGGGAGAAGGCATTAACTGAATTGTCCACCATTTTATCCAGACAAAATGTACTTGTTTTTTTTTATACAAAAGTTGATAGCTGATTGAGAAAGTAGTTTCCGTTATATGCATTATTTTGCAATAATCTCTTACACTTTAAAAAGAGTTGAAGGAATTGCTTCTCAACAGGTGTACAAATCATATCCCATGTGTCAGGTGACCTTGATGGTGCAGAGACGACTCTCTACAATGCAAATGCATACAAGCAAGGCAACATTGCTTTAGAAGCCCATTTGCATGGATTACAAATATTTGTGGGACTTTACACAGATCTTAGTGTGCAAAACGTGGCAACATTTTTATAATGTTCAGTGTGTGTGTGCGTGTGTGTGTGTGTGTGTGTCATCAGCAGGGAGTAAAACACCCTTTTATGATTTATAACTTTGAGTCAAATGTCCTGACCTGCTATAAAACTGCTTTAAAAATATAATTTCACTGTTGTCGAGTTATTTCATCAGAAAAACAGATAGGAACAATGACTACGTACAACCAGGGGTTAAATTGGGCCAGGTCCCACCCAGTCCGAGACCCTGTACCTATGATCCAAATGAGAGCCAGGCGGAGCTGAGATCCGGTACCTTTCGTTAGCCTATTTGAATTATGTCATTAAAAAAAAAAAATGGTTGTCCACATTTGTAAATTTTTCACAGTCAACAACATGAGTGGGAAAAAAGGTGCTTGTGGTTGATGCATTTATAAGCATTACTAATAACATTACTAGAAGAAACCATGAACAGGACAAGAAGCAGAGTCCTGCCTAACCTAAGTACAGGAGGTCTCTAATGTAAACCGGATCTCTTTCCTCCATTAGAAAAGCCTATAAGACTGTCCCACTTTAGCTACTCCATGCTGTCCTACTTCAGCTAGCCGTGGTTAGTGAAATGAGACAACAAAAATGACAGAATTACATTTTAACATAATATGGGCAACTTTTATGTATTTTAATGCACAAGTACAAGGTATGCACACATCCATCATAACATTTACATCACAGTTTGGCACTGTGTGTTATTCATGACAGTTTAATCATCTTAACATCAAAACAGAAAAAAAAACGATGTCACTGATATTATTGTGTGCTTCGCGGGGTGAGCTTCCTGTTTGAAACTTGCTTTGTCCACCTCTCTGATGTCACAGTCTTATAGGCTTTTCCATTGGAGGAAAGACATGTAATCAATAGTGTTTTTTTTAACTGTGGGTTCGAGCCTACTTTACATCAAGCTTTTTTTGTTGAGGAAAAAACAATTACATTTTTGTCATTGATGCTCGATTCAAAACACGTGACAAAGTGATTTATTATAATAATGCATAAACTGTAAAACATTGTAGTCCTGCATGTAAGTGTAACCTTCATAAGAATACACTAATGACAGTCAACTGTCTTCCTGAGGAGTATGTATTATTTTTTTTCGTTTTTGCTCAATCTGATTGGGCAGGGCCTGGCAGGGCCTGGCTCCCCAGTGAGTGGGCCCAAGACCCCACAGTCCCACCCATGCCTACCAGAGGAGGCTGGTGAGAGAAGCTATATGAGGACATGCCTATTGTAATGGCTAGAATGAAATAAATGGAATGGAGTCAAACGTGTGGTTTCCAGACATGCCGCCCACCAGCCTCCTCTGATGCCTACGCCCCTGACACCGGTACCTATTTTACTCCAAGTCAAGCACTACACACTAACACAATAAATATACATCTACATTTCAAATCCACTTATGAGTCAACTCTAAATATATAACATTATTCATGAACAAATCACTGTGTGCATGACTTTGTACTTAAAGCAATGTTTACTTTTCCGAAGACGACAGAAAAAGAGTTCCTACTTCTCCTAGTGCATCAAATTTATTTGAGCACGACATAAATACTCGCTCCCCTATCGCTCCCCTATACTCGCTCCCCCTATACTCGCTCCCCTACTCGCTCCCCTTATGCATGCCCCATTCAGGCATGCATAATAACAAATTAACATGCTATATTAATATATGAACCTGGTGAAATTCACAAAATATTATTAACAGCGGTTAAATTCTGACAACCATTTGTCTCTTTGAGCTTGGTGAGAGCATGGTTGTCCTATTATTTTGCGTACATCCTTCGCACAACATTCTGGGAACGGCGCAGGATACCCAGCTAGCACATAATGTTCTGAGAACCATATGTTTCTTATATGGGAATTTCAGTACTTCAGCATAATATTTTCTGCAGGTTTCCTCATGGTTCTATTTCAAGTTATGTTCTCAGAACAATAAGAAAACTTTCCATAAAAACTACAAGAAAACATTAATAATATGCAAATAACCTTGTAAGAAATGTAGTTAAAAACATTATTTTCTCAGCAATAAAAAAAACTCTAACTCTCGTTAAATGTGTCCAGGTGTGTTGGCCGCACCTACTAATTGGCCATACCTGATCTTAATGAGTGCTTGTTTCCTTTGAAATTGGGTTTATTTGAATAGACTCAAATGAACAGCTCTGTATGAGTAAAAAAAACATGCCATACTAGCTCAATCCTGATGGGGCATTGGACTAATTCCATGGATAGAGAACATAATATCACATTGACACTGTGCCACAAGGAAAAAAATGTGTTTGCATGATTAATGCCTAAAGAAATAATGTGTCCTATCTGTGTTTGGAGTTCAAAACAGTTAACTTTGGCAAGCAGTGTTATTGAAACATGTTCTCATAAATGTAATTACCTTCAAATTACCTTTCATTTCCATTCTCAGAACCTTTAAACCCCCAGGGAAGCATAGTAAAACATTCTCAGAACCTTTAAACCCCCAGGGAAACATAGTCAAACATTCTCAGAACCTTTAAACCCCCAGGGAAGCGTAGTAAAACATTCTCAGAACCTTTAAACCCACAGGGAAGCATAGTAAAACATTCTCAGAACCTTTAAACCCCCAGGGAAGCATAGTCAAACATTCTCAGAACCTTTAAACCCCCAGGGAAGCATAGTAAAACATTCTCAGAACCTTTAACCCCCCAGGGAAGCATAGTAAAACATTCTCATAACCTTTAACCCCCCAGGGAAGCATAGTAAAACATTCTCAGAACCTTTAAACCCCCAGGGAAGCATAGTAAAACATTCCCAGAACCTTTAACCCCCCAGGGAAGCATAGTAAAACATTCTCAGAACCTTTAACCCCCCAGGGAAGCATAGTCAAACATTCTCAGAACCTTTAAAGCCCCAGGGAAGCATAGTCAAACATTCTCAGAACCTTTAAACCCCCAGGGAAACATAGTCAAACATTCTCAGAACCTTTAAACCCCCAGGGAAGCATAGTCAAACATTCTCAGAACCTTTAAACCCCCAGGGAAGCATAGTAAAACATTCTCAGAACATTTAAAGCCCCAGGGAAGCATAGTAAAACATTCTCAGAACCTTTAAACTCCCAGGGAAGCAGAGTAAAACATTCTCAGAACCTTTAACCCCCCAGGGAAGCATAGTAAAACATTCTCAGAACCTTTAAACCCCCAGGGAAACATAGTAAAACATTCTCAGAACCTTTAAACCCACAGGGAAGCATAGTAAAACATTCTCAGAACCTTGCTGCAATCTAAAAAATGAAGGTTCCCAGAACAGGAAAAATGTATACTTCTTGTTCTCAGAACCTTTCAATAAGGTTGAGTTGTACCGGTCAGGAAACGTATGGCTTTGTTCTCAGAACCTATGGGAAACAAAACATGTACATTCCCACAACTTCTAAGGAAACAAATGTGATAGCTGGGCCAGGACTATCAGTTGAAATAGAAACCTAACAGCACACTTAAGTTTCACTTTCCCCATAGCATTCCTGTTGAAGGCAACAGTTTTAAGAAAGCTATTTGCATAACTGCCAGGTCATTCTTAGCTACAGTATAAGTGTGTGTGAAGAAGAAGGATAACAACAACAAGTCAAAGGGTTTGGCTACTTCACCAAAAGAGCAATGACTAACCGAGAATGGATTAGGATTTTTCAATCAAAGGTCAATAATCTGAAGAGGAATAAGAGAGACCGCTGGCGTATGGAGTTTGATGATTCCATTAAGGCAGACAATGTGCAATTTGGCTGGCATCAGTACATCAGTGGGGCATTTGGAAGGTAGGAGTCCTTTGATATTGTTGCACTGTGTGTGTTACCTGTTAGGTGCTAACATAGACAACCAAAAACAGGTCATTGTGTGTATCTGATAAATTAAATACATTAGACGTATAGTTGACATTGAAGTTTTAATTTAAAGGGTAAATGCTGTAAAATGTTTTAAACTATAGTAGATAGATATATTTAAACTGTATGCTGAACAAAAATATAAAAGCAACAATTTCAATGATTTTACGGAGTTACAGTTCATATGAGGAAATCAGTCAATTGGGTGCATGGCTGCACCCCTGCCCAGTCATGTGAAATCCATAGATTAGGGCGGATTAGTCAATCAGAATGAGTTTTTCCCCACAAAAGGGCTTTATTACAGACAGAAATAAGCCTCAGCACCCCCCCTCAGACGATCCGGCAGGTGAAGAAGCCGGATGTGGAGGTCCTGGGCTGGCTTGATTACACACGGTCTGCGGTTGTGAGGCCGGTTGCAAGTATTGCCAAATTCTCTAAAACAATGTTGGGGACGGCTTATGGTAGAGAAATTAAATGAGCTCTGGCAACATCTCTGGTGGACATTCCTGCAGTCAGCATTCCAAATTGCATGCTCCCTCAAAACTTAAGACATCTGTGGCATTGTGTTGTGTGACAAAACTGCACATTTTAGAGTGGTCTTTTATTGTCCCCAGCACAAAGTGCACCTGTGTAATGATCATGCTCTTTAATCAGCTTATTGATATGCCACACCTGTCAGGTTTATGGATTATCTTGGCAAAGGAGAAATCACTAACAGGGATGTAGACAAATTTGTGCACAAAATTTGAGAGAAATAAGCTTGTGCGTATGGAACAGTTTGGGGATATTTTACTTCAGCTCATGGAACAAGGGACCAACACTTTACTTATTTTTCTTCAGTATATTGTTCAGTATATTTCTCTAGCTTTCATGTAGCCCTCTCAAAAAGTATGTTTGAATGCAATTATTTGTAAATCAACACCAGGTAAATACTGAATTATTTGTAAGTCAACACCAGGTAAAGACTGTGCCTGGGGTTGAATTACGAAGAATACTTGCGCAAAGTATAACACAAGTTGATTACAACAGCACTGTAATGGATTTCAACAATTGCTCTGTTAAAAGCTGCTTGTGTCTGAAACCCACTTCCCCCTTTTTTCTCCAATTTCCACATGAAGGTTCAAGTGCTCCAAGTGTAACAGAAGTTGGTCCTCTGGCCGGGTGAATGTGGTGTTTCACATGCATCTATCGTCAGGGCAGGGAATGGTGAAAGTGCGATGTTTGCGTCAGGAATGCAGGCAATGTGACGGCGCTCTTATGGAGGAGGCCAGTTTCGATGAGGAGAAACTCGAAGTCCTACTGGAGAAACTGATGGAGAAGATTCGTGTCAAGTGCTACCGCGAGAACCTGGGCAAGAGAAACAGACGCGATTTCGATGACGAAGACGATGAAGGTCCCCCCCATGAGAGTGCCCATTGCGAAGCCTGCAGTATGGGCCTTTGCACAAAGCGTTTTAAAGCCCGGTAGAATATGGTAGAAATAGACTGGTATACGCCCTAATACACTTTTTATAATATTTCTCTTTGTTTTACTTGTCTATATCTAGTGGTCATTGGGTACACCCTAATGTCTAATTGCTAAAGCTATTTGTTGATTAAATAAATGCAGTGAGACACTGGTGGAACTGGTGGAAGATAGGTGTGGCTGCACAGGGCACAACGAAAGTGGAATAAGAGCCTCAGCAACGTGAGATGAGAGGTAGAGAAGGTTCCTCAGCTATGTGAGGTTAGAGAAGTAGAGAAGGTTCCTCAGCTATGTGGGGTTAGAGAAGTAGAGAAGGTTCCTCAGCTATGTGGGGTTAGAGAGGTAGAGAAGGTTCCTCAGCTATGTGGGGTTAGAGAGGTAGAGAAGGTTCCTCAGCTATGTGAGGTTAGAGAAGTAGAGAATTTTCCTCAGCTATGTGGGGTTAGAGAGGTAGAGAAGGTTCCTCAGCTATGTGAGGTTAGAGAAGTAGAGAAGGTTCCTCAGCTATGTGGGGTTAGAGAGGTAGAGAAGGTTCCTCAGCTATGTGGGGTTAGAGAGGTAGAGAAGGTTCCTCAGCTATGTGGGGTTAGAGAGGTAGAGAAGGTTCCTCAGCTATGTGGGGTTAGAGAGGTAGAGAAGGTTCCTCAGCTATGTGGGGTTAGAGAGGTAGAGAAGGTTCCTCAGCTATGTGGGGTTAGAGAGGTAGAGAAGGTTCCTCAGCTATGTGGGGTTAGAGAGGTAGAGAAGGTTCCTCAGCTATGTGGGGTTAGAGAGGTAGAGAAGGTTCCTCAGCTATGTGGGGTTAGAGAGGTAGAGAAGGTTCCTCAGCTATGTGGGGTTAGAGAGGTAGAGAAGGTTCCTCTACTTGTGATTCCTTTGAAGAGGAAATGGATTGCCTTTATTTTGCAGCTGTTCCAGTGTGTGTACAAACAATGTGTCACGTCCTGACCTTAGTTCCTTTTTTATGTCTCTATTTTGGTTTGGTCGGGGCGTGAGTTGAGGGGTGGGCATTCTATGTGTTTTTTCTATGTTTTCTATTTCTATGTGTTTGGCCTGGTATGGTTCCCAATCAGAGGCAGCTGTAAATCGTTGTCTCTGATTGAGAACCATACTTAGGTAGCCTTTTCCCACCTGTGTTTTGTGGGTAATTATTTTTTATTATTTATTTGTGTGCACCTCGGGTTGTGTCACTGTCTTTTTTTTTTCCTGTTTACCTGTTTGTTTCTTGGTTGTTTCTGTTTCACTTTCATTAAAAGACATGGAACTACATGCACTCTGCGCCTTGGTTGATTTATGACAGGGAGTTTGACGATAGCGAGCGTGACACAAAGCTTTATTACTGTCATTGAATTATTCTGCTGGTACACCAACAATACTGTTGGGTCTGTGTATTTCCTGTCTTACTCCACAGTGTGTCTATTTGTAGTTGTAATCCAATCTAATGAAGGTCGAAACAAGTTTTATTGCACAAGACATTTGTTGATGATGGGGTGTGATATTAGGCGTGAACTACTACAAGACACAGCATGTCACTCTTTTGTATTCTTACGTGGAAGTTTATTACCCATAACCAAAATAAATACACCACATATCCTCTTCCTCTTTCATGATGAGGACTTAGCCTTTATGGTAACGTTGACAGGCCTGCACTGGCCACAACACCCCCCCCCCCCCCCCCCCCTTTGTCAAAGACAATGCAAATAAACACAATACAAATAAAATGGCTTTATGAACTCATTTGCATTTCTTCCCAATCATTGTGTGAATCGAATGTATTATTGGCAGCGTGATGATGAAGTTAAAAGGGATTAACTGTATTTTAGTACCGTTTCCTCCATACACACACGTTTAGCTACTCCTAGCGACAATTATTTGAATGTTCATCTTAACACGATGCTGATGTTTACAGAGATAGTAATACTTGATTGCAAACATCTACAGTTGAAGTCGGAAGTTTACACACACCTTAGCCAAATACATTTTAAACTCAGTTGTTCACAATTCCTGACATTTAATCCTAGTAAACATTCCCTGTTTTAGGTCAGTTAGGATCATCACTTTATTTTAAGAATGTGAAATGTCAGAATAATTACTAGAGAGAATGATTTATTACAGCTTTTATTTCCTTCGTCACATTCCCAGTGGGCCAGAAGTGGACATACACTCAATTAGTATTTGGGAGCATTGCCTTTAAATAGTTTAACTTGGGTCAAACGTTTCTGGTAGCCTTCCACAACCTTCCCACAATAAGTTGGGTGAATTTTGTCCCATAATTATTGGAATGTTCATCTTAAAACGATGCTGATGTTTACAGACACATTAGTACTTGATTGCAGATATCTACGAATGAAGAGGTCTCCTTAATTAAGTCAGGAACTAATTCCAGGACTCATATTATCGCCCATCTATAATTCAACTATCAGCCTCTATGTTGTATCAGACACGAGATAGAGAATAAACATTACCATTTCATAACATTTCATAAGTTATATAACAAATGATTTGGGTGGGAGAGCTGAATGGGGGGACATTGGGACACCTGTTCCTTTGTGTGCTGAGGTGAACCCCCAGCTCATTTCCATAGCCCAGTACATGTATTGTCTGCAGAGCTGTGGTACACTATCGTCCGATGCCCACTGGTTGCACTTGTTGCGTAGGTTGGTACACCACAGCTCTGGGGTGAAATGTCTCCTAGGTACAGGTCTAGGATCAGCTTCCCCTCCCCCAATCCTAACCTTAACCATTAGTGTGGAAAATGATACACTGACCCAGGATCAGCATCTAGGGGCAACTTCACCCTCCACCACAGCCATTTACTGTGGCTCACGCCTGTTTTGTATCCAACCCCGTGCAGGTAAAGTAGCTCTGCACCACAAGAGTTCACCTGCTCTACTGACCACCTCATTTGCCCCAAAGTTTATGGATCTCACTCATGGTCTTCTCTGTTGCTAGGCATATTTCTACCACATTTCTACAACACTTTAGTTTGATTGCACAATCAAGAAATCACTGACTCTTCGTGTCACTTCTAACGTATCAGAGATCTTTGTTGCAGGAGAACTGTGTTAAAACTTGAAAACAGTCTGGAGCTGTAAGATTTTCTGTGGATTCTCCAACAGCAAATTATGATATGACATGACAATACATCAACATAAGTGTTTAACTATGCAAATTAGTCTGTATATATACAATTTGTTCCAGCTGGTGAAGAGGTGCTATCGATGGGTGTTAGGAAACAAAGCTTTGCTCTGAACAATTCTTCAGCCAGAGGATCGAAACGGTCAAGAACTTGTAGCTTGCTGCTTAATGGCAGCCAAGGATTTTTCCAAAATGGAGGTAAATATCTTTCATTCTAATGCCTTTTGTTACAATTGGGGGTTTTACGTTACTTAAGTTGTGTGTCTGTGTGTTGTGCTTCAATGCATTTACTGTAATTGGTCAAAACATTTGATCGGTGTCTATCAAGTAATGAGAGAGGTACATTTAATTTAAGGTAAATTAAGGTTTGAATTCATAAAGTCATTCATGGTGTTATACAAATTGTGTTAATTATCAAACATACACTAAACAATGGACCGTATATCTAAAATACAGTTTGACCTTTGAACCTAACAGTGATTTTTTAAATGACTATTTCAGTCTCAACGATGGTGGGTCAGTTCCCACCAGGTTCTGTTCATCATCTGCTGCATCATGGTACAGGGTAGGTACAGCTTGGACACGGGGAAAGAAAAAGTCACGTCAACTAATTTAAGTAAACTTAAAGTATTATATTTGAGTAATAGTTTGTTTTCATTTATTCTTTAGTTTTATGTTAACTTTTTGATATTACTTGGGGTATCTGATACCTTAACGATCAAGTTCATAACATAATGTATTTGTGGGTTTGCAGTCAATTCATTTCACTATCATATGAAAAAGTACCAATGATGAATGTCTTCATCATTCAAACAAGATTCTAATAATGATATCTACAATACGCAGGAACCCCATTAGTTGGTAAAATTAAAGACTTTTCACTGAAGATGTTCTTATATTTGACCTAATTTACCAGATTCTCATATCCAGAGCAACATACAGTAGTGAGTGAATACATGTTTTATTTTATTTAACTAGGCAAGTCAGTTAAGAACAAATTCTTATTTTCAATGACGGCCTAGGAACAGTGGGTTAACTGGGCAGAACGACAGATTGTACCTTGTCAGCTCGGGGGTTTGAACTTGCAACCTTCCGGTTACTAGTCCAACGCTCTAACCACTAGGCTACCCTCCCACAGGTCCCTTGTGGGAATTGAACCAACAACTCTGGCATTGCAGCATCATGTTTTACCAACTGGGCCACACAGGGTCATAACAAAACCACAATTTAAAGCAGCATGGTTACCATTGTTTCCCCAGCGCCATGCCTGAGATGTAAGATAGTGGTGAACTGCACCAACCCCAACACCATATCCCTTCTGGCCGCCCTGGAGAACGTCATGACATTGTACTCCATACGACCTGTCATGAACCTCTCAACCCCCACCAACATCAGCATGTACTTCACTCTCTACGGCATCCTGGGTGTGGTAAGGAGTAGTAGGACAGCATGGTATCCCTTTCAACTGGTTCACCTGAGGAGACATACCATTAAATCCATCAATGTATTTGACATGTGCTATATAGTTCTGAATGTTCTTCTACATCCTGTTTCGTAGACGTATGTAAAATGTGGCTTTATTGCCTTTACTTTGTAGGAAAACTAATTCTCTTTTCAGGAAGAAAAAGCACAACTGTTGAACACCTACATTTGGCTGGTGAAGGTAAACGTATTATTTTATTATTTTTGCAAGTATACGTGCACAGTGTATGGGAGTCATTATCAATGTGCACTTTGGTTTCTGATTCTCCTACAGCACCTGTGTTAAGGACGTTACTTCACATTACTTCATATTTGTTAGGGCACCAATATGTACTGGATAGCAATAGTGATATATATTTGGTTAATACTAAAAAATATATTTTATCTTTGACTGTATTACAATCCTAACATCATATTATCATTTTGAATGCTGCTTACAAACATATTACATTGTTGCTAATGTGTTGTTTTAGGAATGGGAGAATGAATTTTTCAGCTGGGACCCAGTCCAATGCGGCTCTGCCAATATTTCTCTCCCCAGGGAAAGGTTCTGGTCACCAGATGTGGTAATCAATGAATTGTGAGTTAAACATCTCTATAGTCTATAGAGATACGATATACTTATTTTTTTGATGAAACAATGACTTTGGTCTTACTGATATTACCCCATAGAAACACATTGAGTAACAGATTAATACATGGAAAAATACATAGTCAAAAAAATGTAATAAAATTAAGTTTGCTTTAAAGTGTCTGTCGTATTTAAGAAAGATCAGGAAATGTGTAATTTTTCCCCCCACTATTAAGCTCTTTTTTGGGGGCACTAAAACTCCTTATATATAACTATATATAAACGCAACATGCAACAATTTCAACGATTTTACTGATTTACAGTTCATATGAGGAAATCAGTAAAATCAAATAAATTCATTAGGCCCTAATCTATGGATTTCACATGATTGGCTGTTGATTACAGATACATAAAAAAAAAAAAAAAAGTACATTTAAAAGATGGGCCTCACAATGGGCCTAGGATGTCGTTGCGGTACTTTTGTCCATTCAAATTGACAATTGATCAAATTAAATTGTGTTCGTTGTCCGTAGTTTATGCCTGAGCATACCATCACCCCACCTCCTCCATGGGGAACTCTGTTCACAATGTTGGCATCAGGAAACCACTAGCCCTCACAACTTCATACACTGCGCTTGTGTGGCCGGATGTACTGCCAAATTCTCTAAAATGACGTTGGAGGCAGCTTATGGTAGAGAAATGAACACAGGACATTCCTGCAGTCAGCATGCCAATTGCATGCTCCCTCAAAACTTGAGACATCTGTGGCATTGTTTTGTGTGACAAAACTGCACATTTTAGAGTGGCCTTTTATTGTCCCTGTGTAATAATCATGCTCTTTAAACAGCTTCTTGATATGCCACACCTGACAGGTGGATGGGTTACCTTGTCAAAGGATAAAGGCTCACTTACAGGGATGTAAACACATTTCCGAGGTGTAGTTAGGAATGAAGTTGGGAGATCGGCGGTAACTACTTCAAACGAGTCTCATGAATTTATGGGGGTCGTAGAGCAAAATGGAGAATTTTGAGTATTTGTGACAGTTATATTAGTTTGTTTGGGCTCTACAGACGTTTTCGAGAGAAGACCGATTTTCGGGATGTCGAATGGTCTGACAAACACAACTATAACTCAGCCACCTTCCACCGCAGATGCAGAAGGCCGTCATTGGCCGATGTGGTGGATTGAGACACAGGCCATACAAATCTCCAGCTTAAAAATATTTTGATAGGGATGTTTTTATTATGCTAATTAGAATTCAGCGAGGGTGAAGACATCTTAAAAACTTCTTAGGGCTGCAATCGCGTTAACGGGATCGATATGACAACAGCCAGTGAAAGTACAGGGCGTCAAATTCACAACAACAGAATTCTCATAATTAAAATTCCTCAAACATACATGTATTTTATACTGTTTTAAAGGTAATCTTGTTGTTAATTCCACCACAGTGTCCGATTTCAAATATGCTTTACAGCGAAAGCACCACAAACGATTATGTTAGGTCACCACCAAGCCAAAGAAAAAAGAAATTCCAGCCAAAGAAAGGAGTCACAAAAAGCACAAATAGAGATAAAATGAATCACTAACCTTTGATGATCTTCATCAGATGCCACTCATAGGACTTCATGTTACACAATACATGCATGTTTTGTTTGATAAAGTTCATATTTATATAAAAAAATCTGAGTTTAAATTGGCGCGTTACGTTCACTAGTTCCCAAAAACATCCGGTGATATTGCAGAGAGCCACATAATTTTACAGAAATACTCAATATAAATGTCGATGAAAATTTAAGTGCTAGACATGGAAATATAGATATACCTCTCCTTAATGCAACCGCTGTGTCAGATTTCAAAAAAACTTTACGGAAAAAGCAAACCATGCTATAATCTGAGTACGGCGCTCAGAAAACAAACAACATTTTCCGCCATGTTGGAGTCAACAGAAATCAGAAATTACATTATAAATATTCCCTTACCTTTGATGATCTTCATCAGAATGCACTCCCAGGAATCGCAGTTCCACAATAAATGCTTGATTTGTTCGATAATGTCCATTATTTTTGTCCAAGTAGCTACTTGTTAGCGCGTTAGGTACACATATCCATACGCTCGTGCAGGTCAGACATAACTTCGGACAAAAACTTCAAAAAGTTATATTACAGGTCTTAGAAACATTTCAAACTAAGTATACAATCAATCTTTAGGATGTTTTTATCATAAATCTTCAAAAAAGTTCCAAATAATTCCTTTGTGTGTAGAGGAGCCATGGAATGCAGGTCGATATCAAGTGAAATGCGCATGACCAGGAAATGGCTCTCTGCCAGTAACCTGACTCATTCCCCTCTCATTCAGCCCCACAACACAGTAGAAGCCTCATTCAAGTTTCTAAAGACGGTTGACATCTAGTGGAAGCCTTGGGAAGTGCAACTTCATCCATATCCCACTGTGAATTCAATAGGGCCTGGGTTGAAAATCGACCAACCTCAGATTTCTCACTTCCTGTTTGGATTTCTTCTCAGGTTTTTGCCTGTCATATGAGTTCTCTTATACTCACAGACATCATTCAAACAGTTTTAAAAACTTCAGAGTGTTTTCTATCCAATACTACTAATAATATGCATATATTAGCAACTGGGAATGAGGAGCAGGCCATTTACTCTGGGTACCTCTGGGCACCTTTCATCCAAGCTACTCAATACTGCCCCTACAGCCATAAGAAGTTTTAACAAACACTTTAATTCTGTCCCTTTTTATTGCACAAGTGACTGATTCAGTTTAGAAATGTAAAACATATGACTTATATCATGCCCATGGTTTGAAATTGTCCCCCTATTTTTTCACCCTGTTTTACAGTATGGATGAAAACAGAGCTCCCATCGTCCCTTATGTGTACATTAAGCACTCTGGTATAGTGCGAGACGCCAACCCTGTCAGAGTGGTTAGCTCCTGTAACCTGGAGATCTACACCTTCCCCTTTGATGTCCAGAACTGCACCTTCACTTTCAGATCCTACATCCACCACGGTAAGACGTCAATGCAACCATGCTTTAGGACTTACTTGAACATAAGGGTCAGACGCCAAACCCATCACTCCTTCTCTCCCAAAAAAACATCCTGACTCTCTTGTGATCTGAAATGATAGGTACGAAACAGGATGGTCCATTGGTTCAATTGAGTTTTTGATAAATGACTCGGTGTCAACCAAGGGATCTGTTTGGTGTTAGGCCCAAGTTTACCATCCCCTCAGTACATATCATGTTCTGCTTCCATATAGGTTCAACCCATTCATCCCAGGATGTCCCATTCCTTTTTCTCCCCTGCAGTGTCGGACATAAGGATTATTTTAGGGAAGAAGGTGGAGGACATCCTGAAACGCTCCATTAGCGTGTTGTCCACTGAAGGGGAGTGGGAGCTGATGGACATCAAATCCAGCAAGTTCAAGTTATCATCATTTGATCAGGGAGAAAGCAACCCCTATGATGAGCTCTGCTTTTACGTACGAACCCAAAGAACTGTAATTTCTCAGACGCCAGTAATTTAGCTCTACTAGTACTGAATGTTGAGCTCTCTATATTTCTAGCGTTAGTTTTGTTTCAGAGACTAGTTCCTGTTTCACACATAGGATGCTAACCCAGATAATTATGGCTTTGTCTTGTCTGATATGGGAATCGACTGCACCAAGCCAGATCACCCTTGAAGATTTTCATCCACCATTTTGTCTCTAAACTGTAGATTATCCTGAGGCGCAGAGCCACCCTCTACGTGGTGAACCTTCTGATCCCCAGCTGCTTCCTCATCACTGTGGATCTCTTCAGCTTCCTGCTGCCTCCCCAAAACGTGGACCGCTCCTCCTTCAAGATGACCCTTATTTTGGGCTACTCAGTCTTCCTACTCATCATAAATAACCTGCTGCCCGTTACAGGAAGCACCATTCCACTGATAAGTGAGTATGAAAACATGTGTACTGGAAACACCATATTTTTCGTAAGTCATAAATGTAGATGTTTACTTTGTGTTATTGGATTAGCTAGTTAGGGTCAAGTATCATTTTGAAGTCCACTTCCTTTGTCCTCCTAAGGGTGGCTGAATATTTTCCTCTCTTCACCTCCTGCACATGCAGATGTGTTCTTCGCTATCTGCTTGGCTCTAATGGTGGCCAGCCTGCTGGAGACTATTCTCATCACCAACCTCCTGGTCGGCTCCAGTAACTTCCACCCAGTGCCTGGCTGGGTCCGAGTGCTCGTCCTGCGCTTCATGGGCACCCTCGTCTGGCTGCCTCAGAAATCCAGAGAGGACAAGGTCATCCTCAATTCAGTTGCAAGAGGTACCCTGTCTGATCCTCCAGGGATTTAGAATTGCACAGACTTTCATTCAGTTAGCAGATCCTTGTCTTGTTCAACCCAATGCAATATATTGAAAGCCTTCAATCACAAGCCTGAACAGTAACATAAATGCAGGAATCACTCTGATAAATTTTTCCAGACACTTGACTAGTCTAAGGTCCGACCTTAGACAACCAATCATTTCTGTCTTTAGGAGGTATATTCATAATTTCACCTTTCTCCCTTCCTTCCCTCTTGTCTCTAAGAAACAGACGTGAAAGTCTGCCCTCTAGTGACGGTGGAGAGACAGGTTCAAACAGGAGAACCAGGTAAGATGTGGGCTGAGGCAGACGATCCAGCCCTGGCGGAGCTGAGGAAGCTGGGCAATGAGCTCCAGTCCATCCGCCTCCAGGTGGCCCAGCATGTGGACGGGAACCAGATCTCCCAGGACTGGATGCAGGTGGGCTACATCCTCGACCGGCTGCTGTTTGGCGTCTACTGCATCTTCATCACCTTCAGCTTCATCGTCATCCTCAGCATCTGGAGTAATTCGTACAAACAGTGATGTACTGGTTAAAAAAATAGGTGGTTAAACGCCATTCGCTGTGAATAAAGAAATGCTCCTGATATGTTCTTCGCATTTTTCCACGATAGGTGGCTAAATGTGTGTGTAAAATACAAAATGTGTGGAAATAGTGCTTACCCTCCACTACACCACCGTGTACAAGACCTAAGAGTCTCCCATGTTGTCAACTGCTGTTTAGATTTAAAAACAATTACCTTAATCTTAATTGATCTTCTGGCTGCATTGAGTAAGTGTATTGACTTATATATTACTATATTAGATTACATTTATTTTTCTTTGACAAATAAACATACTTTCACAAAAACCACTGTTTCATTACTAACAACAATTCATTGGGGTCATCTGAGACGTTTTCTGAATTGTAATGTTGATGGTGGATCAATGATGATGAAGATGAAGATCTGTCACGCAAGACACGGATCAATGACATGCAAAGTAGGGGGATCATCCAAAAACCACATCCTTGTTTGATTAGAGTGTCGACATACAGGAAGTTATTTTGGCGTATTTTCTTAGGATCCCCATCAGCTGTTACAAAAGCAGCAGCTACTCTTCCTGGGGTCCATACAATGCTCTTAGTTTTAGAGATGTTCCGTTCCAGTTTATTACTGGCCACCCATTCCAAAACTGACTACAACTCCTTGTTAAGGGTTTCCCTGTCTACAGTGGTACTGTAGATCTCCTTCCTGTCTACAGTGGGACTGTAGATCTCCTCAATGTCTACAGTGGTACTGTAGATCTTCTCCTCCCTGTCTACAGTGGTACTGTAGATCTCCTCCTCCCTGTCTACAGTGGTACTGTAGATCTCCTCCTCCCTGTCTACAGTGGTACTGTAGATCTCCTCCATGTCTACAGTGGTACTGTAGATCTCCTCAATGTCTACAGTGGTACTGTAGATCTCCTCCATGTCTACAGTGGTACTGTAGATCTCCTCAATGTCTACAGTGGTACTGTAGATCTCCTTCCTGTCTACAGTGGGACTGTAGATCTCCTCAATGTCTACAGTGGTACTGTAGATCTCCTCCATGTCTACAGTGGTACTGTAGATCTCCTCAATGTCTACAGTGGTACTGCAGTTTAGATGCTCTGCATAACTAATTTGCATAAAAATAACCTGTTTAAAATGATTTTTCATTTGTTCTTTCTGGTTTGTTTTAAGGTATAATGTTTTGTTCAGTATAAACAGAAAGGTGTTTGTCTGTCAATGTTTTTAAATGTTAGTAAAGATGTCCCTCTAAAAATACCTTATTACAAGCACGAATGACAACTTTGAGAGAACTTGAATGTTATTATATTACTGAGAATGATCCATTTGACAAATAGGTGCGTAGCCTGCAGCATTACCTGAGTGGTGAGGTTTTACCAACTTGATAGTACAACAATATAGTATATTATGTTGCATGATACAAGTTTTGTCATTTTTGGAGGTTGCCAATGTCCCTTATGAACAACCTTGGCCTTATTGACAGTGGAGTAAAGTACTTATGTAAAAAATACTTTAAAGTACTACCTAAGAGTATTTTGGAGGTATATGTACTACATATGACTATTTATATTTTTGCCAACTTTCCCTTTAACTTAAATACATTCCTAAAGAGAATAATGTGCTTTTTGCTTCATACATTTTCCCTGACACCCAAAAGTACATTTTGACAGGAAAATGGTCCAATTCACACACTTATCAAGAGAACATCCCTGGTCATCCCTACTGCCTCTGATCTGGCGGACTCACTAAACACAAATGCTTCATTTGTTAGGTCTTGGAGTGTACCCCTGGCTATCCGTAAATGAATAAAATAAAAACACGAAAATTGTGCCATCTGGTTTGCTTAATATAAGGAATATGAAATGATTCATATTTTTACATTTTAGCAATTCCATGTTCTTTTGATACTTGCGTATATTTAAAAACAAATACTTAAAAACTTTTACTACCATTGATACTAAAGCATTTAATCCTGTGCATGTGCTCTTCTTACCCTTGTCTTTCCTACCGTCTCTCTTTCTTTCTCTCTTTATCTCTCATTATTTATTTCTCTCTTTCTTTCTTTCATTCGTTATCTCCCTCTTCCATTGGTCTCCGGCTCTCTCTCTCTCTCTCTCTCTCTCTCTCTCTCTCTCTCTCTCTCTCTCTCTCTCTCTCTCTCTCTCTCTCTCTCTCTCTCTCTCTCTCTCTCTCTCTCTCTCTCTCTCTCTCTCTCTCTCTCTCTCTCTCTCTCTCTCTCTCTCTCTCTCTCTCTCTCTCTCTCTCTCTCTCTCTCTCTCTCTAACTAATTCCAGGGCTCATATATCGCCCGTCTAGAATTAAATGATCAGCCTATATATTGTATCAGACGCTGGACAGAGAATAAACATTACATTACATACACTCGTTGGCTGGCCCTCACTTCATACTCCTCACCAAACCCACTGGCTCCAGGTCATCTACAAGTCTCTGCTATGTAAAGCCCCGCCTTATCTCAGCACACTGTAGCACGCCCTCCAGCAGGTATATCTCACTGGTCACCCACAAAGCCACATTTTCCTTTGGCCGCCTCTCCTTCCAGTTCTCTGCTGCCAATGACTGGAACAAACTGAAAAAATCCAACTACCTCATCCCCATACTGTATTTATTTATTTCTCTTGCTCCTTTGCACCCCAGTATCTCTACTTGCACATTCATCTTCTGCACATCTACCATTCCAGTGTTTGTTTGGTATATTGTAATTACTTCACCACCATGGCCTATTTATTGTCTTTACCTCCTAAGAATAATAATTATAATAATAATAATAAAAAAAGAACACAAGTTATATAACAAATGATTTGGGTGGGAGAGCTGAATGGGGGGACATTGGGACACCTGTTCCTTTGTGTGCTGAGGTGAACCCCCAGCTCATTTCCATAGCCCAGTACATGTATTGTCTGCAGAGCTGTGGTACACTATCGTCCGATGCCCACTGGTTGCACTTATTGCGTAGGTTGGCACACCACAGCTCTAAGGTGAAATGTCCCCTAGGTACAGATGTAGGATCAGCTTCCCCTCCCCCAATCCTAACCTTAACCATTAGTGTGGAAAATGATACACTGACCCAGGATCAGCTTCTATGGGCAACTTCACCCTCAACCACAGCCATTTACATTGGCTCACGCCTGTTTTGTATCCAACCCCCTGCAGGTAAAGTAGCTCTGTACCACAAGAGTTCACCTGCTCTACTGACCACCTCATTTGCCCCAAAGTTTATGGATCTCACTCATGGTCTTCTCTGTTGCTAGGCATATTTCTACCACATTTCTACAACACTTTAGTTTGATTGTACAATCAAGAATATAATTGAATCCTTGCGTCACTTATAAGGGATCAGAGATATTTGTGTCAGGATACTTGTGTTGAAACTTGAAATAGTCTTGAGCTGTGATTTTCTGAGGATTCCCCAAAAGCAACTTCATCTATATTCTTCAGACCTGTCTATTTACCACCACAAACCGATGCTGGCACTATGACAAGTAAAAAGCTCTCACTCGCCCTCCATTTGGCAAATCTGACCATTATTCTATCCTCCAGATTCCTGCTTAGAAGCAAAAATTAAAGCAGGAAGCACCAATGACTGTCAACAAAAAAGTGGTCAGATGTAGCAGATGCTAAACTACAGGACAGTTTTTCTAGCACAGATTGGAATATGTTTCGGGATTCTTCCGATAGCATTAAGGAGTACAACACATCAGTCGCTGGCTTCATCAATAACTGCATCGATGAGGTAGTCCTGACGGTGACTGTACCTACATACCCCAACCAGAAAACATGGATTACAGGCAACATCCGCACTGGACTTCCTGATGGGCTGCCCCCAGGTGGTAAGGGTAGGGAACAACACATCTGCCACGCTGATCCTCAACACGGGGGCCCCTCAGGGGTGCGTGCTCAGGCCCCTCCTGTACTCCCTATCACTCATTACTGCACGGCCAGGCATGACTCCAACACCATCGTTAAGTTTGCTGATGACACAACAGTGATGTGCCTGATCATCGACAACAATGAGACATATAGGGAGGAGGTCAGAGACCTGGCCGTGTGGTGCCAGGATAACAACCTCTCCCTCAAAGTGATCAAGACTAAGGAGATGATTGTGCACTACAAGAAAAAGAGGACCGAGCACGCCCCCATTCTCATCGACGGGGCTGTAGTGGAGCAGGTTGAGAGCTTCAAGTTCCTTGGTGTCCACATCACCAACAAACTAACATGGTCCAAACACACCAAGACAGTCGTGAAGAGGGCACAACTAACTATATTCCCCATCTGGAGACTGAAAAGATTTGGCATGGGTCCTCGGATCCTCAAAATGTTCTACAGCTGCACCATCGAGAGCATCACTGCCCGGTATGGCAACTGCTCAACTTCCGACCGCAAGGCACTACAGAGGGTAGTTCGTACGGTCCAGTACATCACTGGGGGCCAGGCTTCCTGCCGTCCAGGACCTCTATACCAGGCGGTGTCAGAGGAAGGCCCTAAAAATGGACAAAGACTCCAGCCACCCTAGTCATAGACTGTTCTCTCTGCTACCGCACGGCAAGCGGTACCGGAGCGCCAAGTCTAGGTCAAAGAGGCTTCTAAACAGCTTCTACCCCCAAGCCATAAGACTCCTGAACATCTTATCAAATGGCTTCCTAGACTATTTGCATTGACCCCCCCTCCCCTCATTTACGCTGCTGCTACTCTCTGTTATTATCTATGCATAGTTATTTTAATAATAACTCTACGTACATGTACATATTAACCTCAATTACCTCAACTTAACCGGTGCACATTGACTCTGTACTGGTACCGCCTGTATATAGCCTCACTATTCTTTTTTTTTGTCAGGTATTTTTCTTAAAACTGCGTTGTTGGTTAAGGGCTTGCAAGTAAGCATTTCACTGTAAGGTCTATACACTTGTTTTATTAAGCTCCTGTGACTAATAACTTTCGATTTGTTATGCCATGACAATACATCAACATAAGTGGTTAACTATGCAAATTAGTCTGTATATATAAAATTTGTTCCAGCTGGTGAAGAGATGCCATCGTTATGGGAGTGAGGTAACAAAGCTTTGCTCTAGACAGTTCTTCAGCCAAACATTAGGATTGAAAAAGTCAACAGTAGTTTGCAAAAACTTGCTGCTTAATGGCAGCCAAGGATTTTTCCAAAATGGAGGTAAATATCTTTCATTCTAATGCCTTTCGTTACATTGGGGGTTTTACGTTACTTAAGTTGTGTATCTGTGTGTTGTGCTTCAATGCATTTACTGTAATTTGTCAAAACATTTGTTAGGTCTCTTTTGTGGTAAATTAAGTAGTGAATTCATAAAGTAATTCATGGTGTTATACACATTGTGTTAATTATCAAACATGCACTAAACAATGGACCGTATCTCTAAAATACAGTTTGACCTTTGAACCTAACAGTGATTTTTTAAATGACTATTTCAGTCTCAACGATGGTGGGTCAGTTCCCACCAGGTTCTGTTCATCATCTGCTGCATCATGGTACAGGGTAGGTACAGCTTGGACACGGGGAAAGAAAAAGTCACGTCAACTAATTTAATTAAGCAAACTTAAAATATTATATTTGAGTAATAGTTTGTTTTCATTTATTCTTTAGTTTTATGTTCACTTTTTGATTTTACTTGGGGTAGCTGATACCTTAACGATCAAGTTCATAATGTATTTGTGGGTTTGCAGTCAATTCATTTCACTATCATATGAAAAAGTAGCAAGAAGATCTAAGAAGATTCTAATAATGATATCTACATTACGCAAGAACCCCAAAATGAAAGACTTTTCACTGAAGATGTTCTTATATTTGACCTCATTTATCAGATTCTCGTATCCAGAACAACATACAGTAGTGAGTGAATACATTTTCATCCTGGTCCCCCGTGGGAATTGAACCCACAACTCTGGTGTTGCAACTGCCATGTTCTACTAACTGAGGAACACAGGACCATAACAAAACCACAATATAAAGCAGCATGGTTACCATTGTTTCCCCAGCGCCATGCCTGAGATGTAAGATAGTGGTGAACTGCACCAACCCCAACACCATATCCCTTCTGGCCGCCCTGGAGAACGTCATGAAGTTGTACTCCATACGACCTGTCATGAACCTCTCAACCCCCACCAACATCAGCATGTACTTCACCCTCTACGGCATCCTGGGTGTGGTAAGGAGTAGTAGGACAGCATGGTATCCCTTTCAACTGGTTCACCTGAGGAGACATACCATTAAATCCATCAATGTATTTGACATGTGCTATATTGTTCTGAATGTTCCTCCACATCCTGTTTTGTAGATCTATTGAAAATGTGGCTTTATTGCTTTTACTTTGTAGGAAAACTAATTCTCTTTTCAGGAAGAAAAAGCACAACTGTTGAACACCTACATTTGGCTGGTGAAGGTGAGCATATTATTTTATTATTTTTGCAAATATGTACACAGTGTATGGGAGTCATTTTTGCACTTTGGTTTCTGATTCTCCTACAGCACGTTACTTCGTGTTACATATGTGTTAGGGCACAACATCCATTCACCAATATGTACTGAATAGCAATAGTGATATATATATATATATTTGGTTAAAACTAAAATATATATTTTATCTTTGGCTGTCGAACAATCCTAAACATCATATTATCAATTAGAATGCTGCCTACAGACTTCTTACAAACATATTGCATTGTTGCTAATGTGTTGTTTTAGGAATGGGAGAATGAATTTTTCAGCTGGGACCCAGTCCAATGCGGCTCTGCCAATATTTCTCTCCCCAGGGAAAGATTCTGGTCACCAGATGTGGTAATCAATGAATTGTGAGTTAAACATCTCTATAGTATATAGAGATACGATATACTTGTTTTTTTGATGAAACCTTGAATTTGGTCTTACTGATATTACCCCATAGAAACACATTGAATAACAGACATAATACATGGAAAAACAAAAGTCTAAAAATGTTGATAAGGAAGTTTGTTTTAAAGTATCTGTCGTATATCTGAGAGCTATAAGAAAGATCAGGACATGTATAATTTTTTTGGACCAATATTTAAACTCTTTTTTTGGCACTAAAACTACTTCAACATACACTGAACAAAAATATAAACGCGACATGCAACAATTTCAAAGATTTTACTGAGTTACAGTTCATAGGAGGAAATCAGTCAATTGAAAGAAATTCATTAGACCCTAATCTATGGATTTCACATGATTGAGAATACAGATATGTATATATTGATTACAGATACCTTAAAAAAACATAACAAATGGGCCTAATGATGGGCCCTGCGGTACTTTTGTGCATTCAAATTGACAATTGATCAAATTGTGTTCGTTGTCCGTAGCATATGCCTGAGCATACCATAACCCCACCTCCTCCATGGGGAACTCTGTTTACAATGTTCACGATGTTGACAACAGCAAACCGCTCGCCCAAACAACGTCATACACTTGGTCTGCGCTTGTGAGGCCGGTTGGACGTACTGCCAAATTCTCTAAAATGACGTCGGAGGCAGTTTATGGTAGAGAAATTGACATTAAATCCTCTGCCAAGAGCTCTGGTGGACATTCCTGCAGTCAGAATGCAAATTGCACACTCCCTCAAAACTTTTCCCCAGCATAAGGTGCACCTGCGTAATAATCATGCTCCTCAATCAGCTTCTTGATATGCCACACCTGTCAGGTGGATGCATTACCTTGTCAAAGGACAAATGCTCACTAACAGGGATGTAAATGAATTTGTGCCACCTGACGTCAAAGCAAAGGGTGGCTACTTTGAAGAATTTCAAATATAAAGTAATATATACGATGTTTTTGGTTACTACATGATTCCCATCTGTATTATTTCATAGTTTTAATGTCTTCACTATTATTTTACAATGTAGAAAATAGTGAAAATATATATATCATAATGTATATGTAGTGCGTGGAACAAAATGGAGAACACCATAGTATTTGTGAGAGTCTCATCTTTCCATGGAGTGGTCATTTTAGTTCGTTTGGACAGACAGACGTTTCCAAGAAAAGACAGATTTTCGGGATGTCGAATGGTCTGACAAACACAACTGTAGCTCAGCAACCTTCCACCGCAGATGCAGAAGGCTGTCATTGGCCGATGTGGTGGATTGAGACACAGGCCATAGAAATCCATATCTTAAACAGACAGATCTTGATAGGGATGTTTGTATTATGCTATTTAGAATTCTGCGGGAGAGCGGACATCTTAACAAACACTTTAATTCTGTCCCTTTTTATTGCACTAGTGACTGCTTCAGTCACAATTAAAAAATATAAAACATATGACTTATATCCTGCCCATGGAAATTGTCCCCATATTTCACCCTGTTTAACAGTATGGATGAAAACAGAGCTCCCATCGTCCCTTATGTGTACATTAAGCACACTGGTATAGTGCGAGACGCCAACCCTGTCAGAGTGGTTAGCTCCTGTAACCTGGAGATCTACACCTTCCCCTTTGACGTCCAGAACTGCACCTTCACCTTCAGATCCTACATCCACCACGGTAAGACGTCAATGCAACCATGCTTTAGGACTTACTTGAACATAAGGGTCAGACGTCAAACCCATCGCTCCTTCTCTCCCCCAAAAAAATCCTGACTCTCTTGTGATCTGAAATGATAGATGTGAAACAGGGTGGTCCATCGAGTCCATTGAGGTTTTTGCTAAATTACTCGGTGTCAACCAAGGGATCTGTTTGGTGTTAGGCCCAAGTTTACCATCCCCTGAGTACAGATGATGTTCTGCTTCCATATAGGTTCAACCCATTCATCCCAGGATGTCCCATTCCTTTATCTCCCCTGCAGTGTCGGACATAAGGATTATTTTAGGGAAGAAGGTGGAGGACATCCTGAAACGTTCCATTAGCGTGTTGTCCACTGAAGGGGAGTGGGAGCTGATGGACATCAAATCCAGCAAGTTCAAGTTATCAACATTCAATCAGGGAGAAAGCAACCCCTATGATGAGCTCTGCTTCTATGTAAGAACCCAAAGAACTGCAATTTCTCAGACGCCAGTAATTTAGCTCTACTAGCACTGAACGTTGAGTTCTCTATATTTCTAGCATTACTTTTGTTTCAGAGAGTACTTCCTGTGTCACACATAGGATGCTAACCCAGATAATTATGGCTTTGTCTTGTCTGATATGGGAATCGACTGCACCAAGCCAGATCACCCTTGAAGGTTTTCATTCCCCATTGTGTCTCTAAACTGTAGATTGTCCTGAGGCGCAGAGCCACCCTCTACGTGGTGAACCTCCTGATCCCCAGCTGCTTCCTCATCACTGTGGATCTCTTCAGCTTCCTGCTGCCTCCCGAGAACGTGGACCGCTCCTCCTTCAAGATGACCCTAATTTTGGGCTACTCCGTCTTCCTGCTCATCGTGAATGACCTTCTGCCCGTCACAGGAAGCACCATTCCACTGATAAGTGAGTATGAAAACATGTGTACTGGAAACACCATATTTTTCGTAAATGATAAAAGTAGAGGTAAATGTTTACTTTGTGTTATTGGATAAGCTAGTTAGGGTCAAGTATCATTTTGAAGTCCACTTCCTTTGTCTTCCTAAGAGTGGCTGAATATTTTCCTCTCTTCACCTCCTGCACATGCAGATGTGTTCTTCGCCATCTGCTTGGCTCTGATGGTGGCCAGCCTGCTGGAGACTATTCTCATCACCAACCTCCTGGTCGGCTCCAGTAACTTCCACCCAGTGCCTGGCTGGGTCCGAGTGCTCGTCCTGCGCTTCATGGGCACCCTCGTCTGGCTGCCTCAGAAATCCGGAAAGGACAAGATCATCCTCAATCCAGTTGCAGGAGGTACCCTGTCTGATCCTCCAGGGATTTACAATTACACAGACTTTCATTCAGTTAGCAGATCCTTGTCTTGTCCAACCCAATGCAATATAGTGAAAGCCTTCAATCACAGGACTGAACAGTAACATAAATGCAGGAATCACTCTGATACATTTTTCCAGACACTTGACAAGGTCCGACCTTAGACAGAATTGAACTTCCCACGTACGTCAATAATTTCTGTCTTTAGGAGGTACATTCATAAGTTCACATTTTTCCCTCCCTTCCCTCTTGTCTCGAACAAACAGATGTGAAAGTCTGCCCTCTAGTGACGGTGGAGAGACAGGTTCAAACAGGAGAACCAGGTAAGATATGGGCAGAGGCAGGCGATCCAGCCCTGGCGGAGCTGAGGAATCTGGGCAATGAGCTCCAGTCCATCCGCCTCCAGGTGGCCCAGCATGTGGACGGGAACCAGATCTCCCAGGACTGGATGCAGGTGGGCTACATCATCGATCGGCTGCTGTTTGGCGTCTACTGCATCTTCATCACCTTCAGCTTCATCATCATCCTCAGCATCTGGAGTAATTCGTACAACCAGTGATGTAATTAAAAAACTAGGTGGTGAAACGCCATTCGTTGTGAATAAAGTAACGCTCCCGATATGTTCTTAGCATTTTTCCACGATCGGTGGCTAAATGTTTGTGTAAAATACAAAATGTGTGGAAGTAGTGCTTACCCTCCACTACACCACCGTGTACAAGACTTAGGAGTCTCCCATGTTGTCAACTGCTGATTAGATTTAAAAGCAATTACCTTAAAATTACCATAACTTTAACAATTGTTTGTTTGATCTTCTGGCTTCACTGAGTAAGTGTGTTGACTTATATATTACTATATTAGATTAAATGTATT
Organism: Oncorhynchus clarkii lewisi; assembly: GCF_045791955.1. Classification (NCBI taxonomy): domain Eukaryota; kingdom Metazoa; phylum Chordata; class Actinopteri; order Salmoniformes; family Salmonidae; genus Oncorhynchus; species Oncorhynchus clarkii. The sequence continues at coordinate 7,736,140 of NC_092147.1, forward strand.
TTTCTTTGACAAATAAACATGCTTTCACGAAAACCACTGTTTCATTACAAACAACAATTCTTTGGGGTCATCTGAGATATTTTCTGAATTGTAATGTTGATGGTGGATCAATGACATGCAAAGTAGTGTATCATCCAAAAACCACATCTTTCACTAAGTTATTTTTTTGTTGTATTTCATTAGGATCCCCATTTTCTGTTACAAAAACAGCAGCTACTCTTCCTGGGGTCCAACACGAAACATGCAACATTACATAATACAGAACATTAAAAGACAAGAACAGCTCAAGGACAGAACTACATGCATTTAAAATGGCACACATAGTCTACATGTCAATACATACACACAATATCTAAGTCAAGATAGGGGAGAGACATTGGTCCGTGAGGTGTTGCTTTACTTGTTTTTGAAAACAGGTTTGCTGTTCATTTGAGCAATGTGAGACGGAAGGGAGTTTCAGGCAATAATGGCTGTATATCATTTGTTCACTTTCTTGATTTTGTTCTGGATTTGGGGACTGTGAAAAGACCCCTGGTGGCGTGTCTGGTGGGGTAAGTGTGTGTGTCAAAGCTGTGTAAGTTTACTATGGAAACCATTTGGAATTTGCAACATATGAATGTTTCTTCTAAAAAGAAGAAGTGATGCAGTCAGTCTCTCCTCAACCCTCAGCCAAGAGAGACTGGCATGAATAGTATTTATATTAGCTCTTTGATTACAATGAAGTGCAAGACGTGCCACTCTGTTCTGGGCCAGCTGCAGCTTAACTAGGTCTTTCTTTGTAGTGCTTGACCACATGATTGGGCAATAATCAAGACAAAACTAGAGTCTGCAGGACTGTTTGGAGTGTGGTGTCAAAAAGCAGAGCATCTCTTTATTACAGACAGACCTCTCCCCATCTTTACAACCATTGAATCTTTGTGTTTTGACCATGACAGTTTACAATCGAAGGTAACACCAAGTAATTCAATCTCCTCAAGTTGTTCAACAGCCACACTTTCATTACCAGATTCAGCTGAGGTCTCGAACTTACGGAACGATTTGTACCAAATACAATGTTCTTAGTTTTAGAGATGTTCACTTCCAGTTTGTTACTGGCCACCCATTCCAAATCTGACTACAACTCCTTGTTAAGGGTTTCAGTCACTTCATTAGCTGTGTTTGCTGAAACGCACATGGTTGAATCATCAGCATACATAGACACACAGGCTTTGTTTAATGCCAGTGGCAGGTCAATGGTAAAAATATAAAAAAGTAGAGAGCCTAGAGAGCTGCCCTGCGGTACACCATATCCTACATGTTTAACATTACAGAGGCTTCCATTAAATAAAAACATTCTCAGTTCTATTAGATTGATAGATCTGAATCCACATTATGTCAGAGGTTGAAAATCCATAAAACATACAGTACCAGTCAAAAGATTGGACACACCTACTCATTCAAGGGTTTTTCTTTATTATTAGTAGTTTCTACACTGTAGAATAATAGTGAAGACTTCAACATTATGAAATAACACAGATGGCATCATGCAGTAACCAAAGAAGTGGTAAACAAATTATTCAAAGTAGCCACCTTTTGCCTCAATGACAGCTTTGCACACTCTTGACATTCTCTCAACCAGCTTCATGAGGTAGTCACCTGGAATGCATTTCAATTAACAGGTGTGCCTTGTTAAAAGTTCATTTTGTGGAATTTCCTTCCTTCTTAATGTGTTTAAGTCAATCAGTTGTGTTGTAGCAAGGTAGGGTTGGTATACAGGTAAGGTTGGTATGTTTCGTAAAATACCAAGTTCATATTATGGCAAGAACAGCTCAATTAAGCAAAGAGAAACAACAGTCCATCATTACTTTAAGACATGAAGCTCAGTCAATCTGGAAAATGTCAAGAACTTTGAATGTTTCCTCAAGTGCCGTCGCAAAAACCATCAAGCGCTATGATGAAATTAGCTCTCATGAAGACCACCACAGGAAGGAGGACCCAGAGTTACCTCTGCAGTAGAGGATAAATTCAAATTTACCAGCCTCAGAAATTGCAGCCCAAATAAATGCTTTACAGAGTTCAAGTAACAGACACATCTCAACATCAACTGTTCAGAGGAGACTGCGTGAATCAGGCCTTAAGGGTCAAATTGCTGCAAACAAACCACTACTAAAGGACACCAATAACAAGAAGAGACTTTCTTGGGCCAAGAAACATGAGCAGGGGACATTAAACCAGTGGAAATCTGTCCACTGGAGATTTTTGATTCCAACCGCAGTATCTTTGTGAGACGCAGAGTAGGTGAACGGACGATCTCCGCATGTGTGGTTCCCACTGTGAAGCATGATGGTATGGGGGTGTGTTAAGGGATTTTTATCTATAATGACTAATTATGTATACATTTCAATCAGGATGTGCTAATCAGAATACTATTATGTTACTGTATATGTACTAATCAGAATACTATTATGTTACTGTATTTTTCTTAATCCTAGTACTGAATATAATGTGTGTAAATATAATCAAGGATTAGAACAATGACGGTCTGTTCCTTGGTAGAAATGAATGAACTAAATCTTCAGACTGGCTAGAATGCTTATCTACACCGGAGGACCTTGGCTCAGCCATAAATAATTTTAAATTGGTAGGGATACGATGTGGGAAGGCTTGAGATACTGCCTTTGTACCAGGGGGGGAGAAGAGACGGGTTGGTACTGGAACTAATGACGTCATTTTCAGTTTATAACCTGGTAACCTGTATCGTGTTGGGTACTCTCGTGAATAAAGGCTGCTATTTGACTTTAAGACCGGGCTCTGTCCATTTCTATAAAATAAGGGTCTTACAAATTCTTATGAATTGATAGTGTTTAATTTTAATTGGGTATTAAAACAGAGGAATTAAATTCCTGCAACAGGGTGCTTTGCTGGTGACACTGTCGGTGATTTATTTAGAGTTCAATAACCAGCATGGCTACCACAGCATTCTGTAGCGATACGCAATCCCATCTGGTTTGCGCTTAGTGGGACTATCATTTGTTTTTCAACAGGACAATGACCCAACACACCTCCAGGCTGTGTAAGGGCTATTTGACCTAGAAAGAGAGTGATGGAGTGCTGCATCAGATGACCTGGCCTCCACAATCACCCGACCTCAACCCAATTGAGATGATTTAGGATGAATTGGAATGCAGTGTGAAGGAGAAGAAGCCAACAAGTACTCAGCATATGTGGGAACTTCTTCAAGAGAGAATGCCAAGAGTGTGCAAAGCTGTCATCAAGGCAAAGGGTGGCTACTTTGAATCATTCAAAATATAAATATATTTTGTTTGTAAAACGTTTTTCATTCCAACATGTGTTACTTCATAGTTTTGATGTCTTCTCTATTATTCTACAATGTAGAAAATTGTAAAAATAAAGAAAAACCCTTGAAAGAGTAGGTATGTCAAAATCTTTGACTGGTTCTGTATGTTTTCTTAACAACAGGTTATGGTCAATAATATCAAAGGCTGCACTGAAATCTAACAGTACAGCTTCCATCCCTGTCTACAGTGGTACTGTAGATCTCCTCAATGTGTACAGTGGTACTGTAGATCTCCTCCCTGTCTATAGTGGTACTGTAGATCTCCTCCCTGTCTATAGTGGTACTGTAGATCTCCTCCCTGTCTATAGTGGTACTGTAGATCTCCTCAATGTCTACAGTGGTACTGTAGATCTCCTCAATGTGTACAGTGGTACTGTAGATCTCCTCCCTGTCTACAGTGGTACTGCAGTAAGAACAGGGAGGTCTTCTCCTCCCTGTCCACAGTGGTACTGCAGTAAGAACAAGGAGGTCTTCTCCTCCCTGTCCACAGTGGTACTGCAGTAAGAACAGGGAGGTCTTCTCCTCCCTGTCCACAGTGGTACTGCAGTAAGAACAAGGAGGTCTCCTCCTCCCTGTCTACAGCGGTACTGCAGTAAGAACAAGGAGGTCTCCTCCTCCCTGTCCACAGTGGGACTGCAGTAAGAACAAGGAGGTCTCCTCCTCCCTGTCCACAGTGGGACTGCAGTAAGAACAAGGAGGTCTCCTCCCTGTCTACAATGGTACTGCAGTAAGAACAGTGATATTATCTCCTCCCTGTCCACAGTGGTACTGCAGTAAGAACAATGATATTATCTCCTCCCTGTCCACAGTGGTACTGCAGTAAGAACAATGATATTATCTCCTCCCTGTCCACAGTGGTACTGCAGTATGAACAGTGATATTATATCCTCCCTGTCCACAGTGGTACTGCAGTAAGAACAATGATATTATCTCCTCCCTGTCCACAGTGGTACTGCAGTAAGAACAATGATATTATCTCCTCCCTGTCTACAGTGGTACTGCAGTAAGAACAATGATATTATCTCCTCCCTGTCCACAGTGGTACTGCAGTAAGAACAATGATAGTATCTCCTCCCTGTCCACAGTGGTACTGCAGTAAGAACAAGGAGGTCTCCTCCCTGTCCACAGTGGGACTGCAGTAAGAACAAGGAGGTCTTCTCCTCCCTGTCCACAGTGGTACTGCAGTAAGAACAAGGAGGTCTCCTCCCTGTCTACAGTGGTACTGCAGTAAGAACAAGGAGGTCTTCTCCTCCCTGTCTACAGTGGTACTGCAGTAAGAACAAGGAGATCTTCTCCTCCCTGTCTACAGTGGTACTGCAGTAAGAACAAGGAGGTCTTCTCCTCCCTGTCCACAGTGGTACTGCAGTAAGAACAATGATATTATCTCCTCACTGTCTACAATGGTACTGCATTAAGAACAATGATATTATCTCCTCCCTGTCTACAGTGGTACTGCAGTTTAGATGTTCCGCACAACTTGTTTGCATAAAGGTAACCTGTTTAAAATTGATTTCCTCTTTCACTGTGATTAATGTATTTTTCATTTGTTCTTTCTGGCTTGTTTTATGGTACATAGTTTTGTTGTAAACAGAAAGGTGTTAATCTGTCAATGTTTGTTTTAATAAAGATGTTCCTCTAAAAATACCTTGTTACAAGTGTGAATCATGACTTTGAGAGAACTTGAAAGTTATTATATTACTGAGAATGATACATTTGACAAATACGTGCGTAGCCTGCAGCATTACCTGAGTGGTGAGGTTTTACCAACTTGACACAACATAGTATATTATGTTACATGATACAAGTTTTGTCATTTTTGGAGGTTGCCAATGTCCCTTATGAATAACCTTGGCCTTATTGACAGTGGAGTAAAGTACTTATGTAAAAAATACTTTAAAGTACTACCTAAGAGTATTTTGGGGGTATATGTACTACATATGACTATTTATATTTTTGCCAACTTTCCCTTTAACTTAAATACATTACTAAAGAAAATAATGTGCTTTTTACTTCATACATTTTCCCTGACACCCAAAAGTACATTTTGACAGGAAAATGGTCCAATTCACACACTTATCAAGAGAACATCCCTGGTCATCCCTACTGCCTCTGATCTGGCGGACTCACTAAACAGAGAACATCCCTGGTCATCCCTACTGCCTCTGATCTGCAGGACTCACTAAACAGAGAACATCCCTGGTCATCCCTACTGCCTCTGATCTGGCGGACTCACTAAACAGAGAACATCCCTGGTCATCCCTAATTTCTCTGATCTGGAAGACTTACTAAACAGAGAACATCCCTGGTCATCCCTACTGCCTCTGATCTGGCAGACTCACTAAACAGAGAACATCCCTGGTCATCCCTACTGCCTCTGATCTGCAGGACTCACTAAACAGAGAACATCCCTGGTCGTCCCTACTGCCTCTGATCTGGAGGACTCACTAAACAGAGAACATCCCTGGTCGTCCCTACTGCCTCTGATCTGGAGGACTCACTAAACAGAGAACATCCCTGGTCGTCCCTACTGCCTCTGATCTGGAGGACTCACTAAACAGAGAACATCCCTGGTCGTCCCTACTGCCTCTGATCTGGAGGACTCACTAAACAGAGAACATACCTGGTCATCTCTACTGCCTCTGATCTGGAGGACTCACTAAACAGAGAACATCCCTGGTCATCCCTACTGCCTCTGATCTGGAGGACTCACTAAACAGAGAACATCCCCTGGTCATCCCTACTGCCTCTGATCTGGAGGACTCACTAAACAGAGAACATCCCCTGGTCATCCCTACTGCCTCTGATCTGGAGGACTCACTAAACAGAGAACATCCCTGGTCATCCCTACTGCCTCTGATCTGGTGGACTCACTAAACAGAGAACACCCCTGGTCATCCCTACTGCCTCTGATCTGGAGGACTCACTAAACAGAGAACATCCCTGGTCATCCCTACTGCCTCTGATCTGGAGTACTCACTAAACAGAGAACATCCCTGGTCATCCCTACTGCCTCTGATCTGGTGGACTCACTAAACAGAGAACATCCCTGGTCATCCCTACTGCCTCTGATCTGGAGGACTCACTAAACAGAGAACATCCCTGGTCATCCCTACTGCCTCTGATCTGGCGGACTCACTAAACAGAGAACATCCCTGGTCATCCCTACTGCCTCTGATCTGGAGGACTCACTAAACAGAGAACATCCCTGGTCATCCCTACTGCCTCTGATCTGGAGGACTCACTAAACAGAGAACATCCCTGGTCATCCCTACTGCCTCTGATCTGGAGGACTCACTAAACAGAGAACATCCCCTGGTCATCCCTACTGCCTCTGATCTGGAGGACTCACTAAACAGAGAACATCCCTGGTCATCCCTACTGCCTCTGATCTGGAGGACTCATTAAACAGAGAACACCCCTGGTCATCCCTACTGTCTCTGATCTGGAGGACTCACTAAACAGAGAACATCCCTGGTCATCCCTACTGCCTCTGATCTGGTGGACTCACTAAACAGAGAACGTCCCTGGTCATCCCTACTGCCTCTGATCTGGAGGACTCACTAAACAGAGAACATCCCTGGTCATCTCTACTGCCTCTGATCTGGAGGACTCACTAAACAGAGAACATCCCTGGTCATCCCTACTGCCTCTGATCTGGAGGACTCACTAAACAGAGAACATCCCCTGTTCATCCCTACTGCCTCTGATCTGGAGGACTCACTAAACAGAGAACATCCCCTGGTCATCCCTACTGCCTCTGATCTGGAGGACTCACTAAACAGAGAACATCCCTGGTCACCCCTACTGCCTCTGATCTGGTGGACTCACTAAACAGAGAACACCCCTGGTCATCCCTACTGCCTCTGATCTGGAGGACTCACTAAACAGAGAACATCCCTGGTCATCCCTACTGCCTCTGATCTGGAGGACTCACTAAACAGAGAACATCCCTGGTCATCCCTACTGCCTCTGATCTGGAGGACTCACTAAACAGAGAACATCCCTGGTCATCCCTACTGCCTCTGATCTGGAGGACTCACTAAACAGAGAACATCCCTGGTCATCCCTACTGCCTCTGATCTGGAGGACTCACTAAACAGAGAACACCCCTGGTCATCCCTACTGCCTCTGATCTGGAGGACCCACTAAACAGAGAACATCCCTGGTCATCCCTACTGCCTCTGATCTGGAGGACTCACTAAACAGAGAACATCCCTGGTCATCTCTACTGCCTCTGATCTGGAGGACTCACTAAACAGAGAACATCCCTGGTCATCCCTACTGCCTCTGATCTGGAGGACTCACTAAACAGAGAACATCCCTGGTCACCCGTACTGCCTCTGATCTGGAGGACTCAGTAAACAGAGAACATCCCTGGTCATCCCTACTGCCTCTGAGCTGGAGGACTCACTAAACAGAGAACATCCCTGGTCATCCCTACTGCCTCTGATCTGGAGGACTCACTAAACAGAGAACATCCCTGGTCATCCCTACTGCCTCTGATCTGGAGGACTCACTAAACACAAATGCTTCGTTTGTAAATGATGTCTGAGTGTTGGATTGTGCCCCTGCCTATCCATAAATAAATAAAAACAAGAAAATTGTGCCGTCTGGTTTGCTTAATAGGAGGAATTTGAAATGATTTATACTTTTACATTTTAGCAATTCCATGTACGTTTGATAAGTAAGTATATTTAAAAACAAATACTTAAAAACTTTTACTCAAGTAGTATTTTACTTGACCACATTTTACTTGAGTCATATTCTAGGAATCTTTACTTTTACTCAGAATGACAAATGAGTACTATTTCCAACACTGCTTATTGATTAGGTACCATTGATACTATAGCATTTAATCCTATGTGTGTGCTCTTCTTACCCTTGTCTTTCCTACCATCTCTCTTTCATTCTCTCTTTATCTTACATTATTTATTTCTCTCTTTCTTTCTTTCATTCGTTATCTCCCTCTTCCTTTGCTCTCCGTCCCTCTCTCTCTCTCTCTCATCTCTCTCATCTCTCTCTCCTTCTCTCTCTCATCTCTCTCTCTCTCTCATCTCTCTTTCCTTCTCTCTCAATCCCTCTTTCCTTAGGTCGAACTAATTCCAGGACTCATATTATCACCCATCTATAATTAAATTATCAGCCTATATATTGTGTCAGACACAAGATAGAGAATAAACAATACCGTGCAATTCATAACACAAGTTATATAACAAATGATTTGGGTGGGAGAGCTGAATGGGGGGACATTGGGACACCTGTTCCTTTGTGTGCTGAGGTGAACCCCCCAGCTCATTTCCATAGCCCAGTACATGTATTGTCTGCAGAGCTGTGGTACACTATCGTCCGATGCCCACTGGTTGCACTTGTTGCGTAGGTTGGCACACCACAGCTCTAAGGTGAAATGTCTCCTAGGTACAGGTCTAGGATCAGACTCTCCTCCCCCAATCCTAACCTTAAGCATTAGTGTGGAAAATGATACACTGACTCAGGATCAGCATCTAGGGGCAACTTCACCCTCCACCACAGCCATTTACTGTGGCTCACGCCTGTTTTGTATCCAACCCCCTGCAGGTAAAGTAGCTCTGTACCACAAGAGTTCACCTGCTCTACTGACCACCTCATTTGCCCCAAGGTTTATGGATCTCACTCATGGTCTTCTCTGTTGCGAGGAATATTGCTAGAAATATATACATATATATATATTTATTTATTTTTACAATTTCTATGTTGAGTTCATTGTAGAATCAAGAAATCCCTGACTCTTTGTGTCACTTCTAACGTATCAGAGATCTTTGTTGCAGGAGAACTGTGTTCAAACTTGAAAACAGTCTGGAGCTGTAAGATTTTCGGTGGATTCTCCAACAGCAAATTATGATATGACAATACATCAACATAAGTGTTTAACTATGCAAATTAGTCTGTATATATACAATTTGTTCCAGCTGGTGAAGAGGTGCTATCGATGGGTGTTCGGAAACAAAGCTTTGCTCTGAACAGTTCTTCAGCCAGAGGATCGAAACGGTCAAGAACTTGTAGCTTACTGCTTAATGGCAGCCAAGGTTTTTTCCAAAATGGAGGTAAATATCTTTCATTCTAATGTCTTTTGTGACAATTAGGGGTTGTACGTTACTTAAGTTGTGTGTCTGTGTGTTGTACTTCAATGCATTACCGTAAATGGTCAAAACATTTGTTCGGTGTTTTTACGTAAATTAAGTTGTGAATTCATTAAGTAATTCATGGTGTTATACAATTTGTGTTAATTATCAAACATACACTAAACAATGGACCGTATCTCTAAAATACAGTTTGACCTTTGAACCTAACAGTGATTTTTTAAATGACTATTTCAGTCTCAACGATGGTGGGTCAGTTCCCACCAGGTTCTGTTCATCATCTGCTGCATCATGGTACAGGGTAGGTACAGCTTGGACACGGGGAAAGAAAAAGTAAAGTCAACTAATTTAAGTAAACTTAAAATATTATATTTGAGTAATAGTTTGTTTTAATTAATTTTTTAGTTTTATGTTCACTTTTTGATATTACTTGGGGTATCTGATACCTTAACGATCAAGTTCATAACATAATTTATTTGTGGGTTTGCAGTCAATTCATTTCACCATCATATGAAAAAGTACCAAGGTCTTCATCATTCAAACAAGATTCTAATAATACGCAAGAACCCCAATACGCAAGAACCCCATTCATTGGTAAAATGAAAGACTTTTCACTGAAGATGTTCTTATATTTGACCTAATTTACCAGATTCTCGTATCCAGAGCAACATACAGTAGTGAGTGAATACATGTTTTATTTTATTTAACTAGGCAAGTCAGTTAAGAACAAATTCTTATTTTCAATAAAGGCCTAGGAACAGTGGGTTAACTGCCTGTTCAGGGGCAGAACAACAGATTTGTACCTTGTCAGCTCGGGGGTCTGAACTAGTCCAACGCTCTAACCACTAGGCTACCCTCCCACAGGTCCCCCATGGGAATTGAACCAACAACTCTGGCATTGCAGCACCATGTTTTGCCAACTAGGCCACACAGGGTCATAACAAAACCACAATATAAAGCAGCATGGTTACCATTGTTTCCCCAGCGCCATGCCTGAGATGTAAGATAGTGGTGAACTGCACCAACCCCAACACCATATCCCTTCTGGCCGCCCTGGAGAACGTCATGAAGTTGTACTCCATACGACCTGTCATGAACCTCTCAACCCCCACCAACATCAGCATGTACTTCACCCTCTACGGCATCCTGGGTGTGGTAAGGAGTAGTAGGACAGCATGGTATCCCTTTCAACTGGTTCACCTGAGGAGACATACCATTAAATCCATCAATGTATTTGACATGTGCTATATTGTTCTGAATGTTCCTCCACATCCTGTTTTGTAGATCTATTGAAAATGTGGCTTTATTGCCTTTACTTTGTATCCTACAACAAAAAGTAATTCTCTTTTCAGGAGGAAAAAGCACAACTGTTGTACACCTACATTTGGCTGGTGAAGGTAAACTTATTATTTTTGCAAGTATACGTGCACAGTGTATGGGAGTCATTATCAATGTGCACTTTGGTTTCTGATTTTCCTACAGCACCTGTGTTAAGGACCTTACTTCACATTACTTCATATTTGTTAGGGCACCAATATGTACATGCATAGCAATAGTAATATATATTTGGTTAAAACAAACCAAATACATTTCATCTTTGAATGTATCCTAACATCATATTATAATTTTAAATGCTGCTTACAAACATATTGTATTGTTGCTAATGTGTTGTTTTAGGAATGGGAGAATGAATTTTTCCGCTGGGACCCAGTCCAATGCGGCTCTGCCAATATTTCTCTCCCCAGGGAAAGGTTCTGGTCACCAGATGTGGTAATCAATGAATTGTGAGTTAAACATCTCTATAGTCTATAGAGATACGATATACTTGTTTTTTTGATGAAACATTGACTTTGGTCTTCCTGATATTAGCCCATAGAAACACATTGAATAACAGACATAATACATGGAAAAACACAATCAAAAAATTTTGATAAGGAAGTTTGTTTTAAAGTGTCTGTCGTATATCTGAGAGATATACGACAGACTACTAAAACTACTTCAACATACACTGAACAAAAATATAAACACGACATGCAACAATTTCAACGATTTTACTGAGTTACATTTCATAGGAGGAAATCAGTCAATTGAAATAAATTCATTAGACCCTAATCTATGTATTTCACATGATTGAGAATACAGATATGTATATATTGATTACAGATACCTTAAAAAAACATAACAAATGGGCCTAAGGATGTGCCCTGCGGTACTTTTGTGCATTCAAATTGCCGGTTGGACGTACTGTGAGATTCTCTAAAATGACATTTGAGGCAGCTTATGGTGGAGAAATGAACATTCAAATCTCTGCCAACAACTCTGGTGGACATGCCTGCAGTCAGCATGCCAATTGCACGCTCCCTCAAAACTTGAGACATCTCTTGTGACATAACTACCCCTTTTACAGTGGCCCTTTATTGTCCCCAGCACAAGGTGCACCTGTGTAATAATCATGCTGTATAATCAGTTTCTTGATATGCCACACGTGTCAGGTGGATGGATTACCTAATCCATCCACCTGACACATGTGGCATATCAAGGCATATCAAGAAACTGATTATACAGCGTGATTATTACACAGGTGCTACTTTGAAGAATCTCAAATATATATTTTAAAAAATGTATATTTCACCTTTATTTAACCATGTAGGCTAGTTGACAACAAGTTCTCATTTACAACTGCGACCTGGCCAAGATAAATTAAAGCAGTGCGACACAAACAACAACACAGAGTTACACATGGAGTAAAACAAACATACAGTCAATAATACAGTAGAAAAGTCTATATACAGTGTGAGCAAATGAGGTAAGATAAGGGAGGTAAGGCAATAAATAGGTCATAGTGGCAAAATATTTAAGATCAGGAATTGGCTTTGGGGGTGACCAGTGAAATATACCTGCTGGAGCGCGTGCTACGGGTGGGTGCTGCTATGGTGACCAGTGAGCTGAGATAAGGCGGGGCTTTACCTAGCAATGACTTATAGATGACCTGGAGCCAGTGGGTTTGGCGACGAATACGAAGCGAGGGCCAGCCAACGAGAACATACAGGTCGCAGTGGTGGGTAGTATATCGGTCTTTGGTGACAAAACGGGGGGCACTGTGATAGACTGCATCAAATTTATTGAGTAGAGTGTTGGAGGCTATTTTGTAAATGACATCGCCAAAGTCAAGGATTGGTAGGATAGTCAGTTTTACGAGGGTATGTTTGGCAGCATGAGTGAAAGATGCTTTGTTGTGAAATAGGAAGCCGATTCTAGATTTCATTTTGGATTAGAGATGCTTAATGTAAGTCTGGAAGGAGAGTTTACAGTCTAACCAGACACCTGAAGAGCATGCATTTAGTTTTACTTGCATTTAAGAGCAGTTGGAGGCCACAGAAGGAGAGTTGTATGGCATTGAAGCTCGTCTGGAGGTTAGTTTACACAGTGTCCAAAGTAAAAAAGTAAAAAGAAGTAAAAAGAATAGTGTCGTCTGCGTAGAGGTGGATCAGAGAATCACCAGCAGCAAGAGCGACATCAATGATGTTTACAGAGAAAAGAGTCGGACTGAGAATTGAACCCTGTGGCACCCCCATAGAGACTGCCAGAGGTCCGGGCAACAGGCCCTCCGATTTGACACACTAAACTCTGTCTGATAAGTAGTTGGTGAACCAGACGAGGCAGTCATTTGAGAATCCAAGGCTATTGAGTCTGCCGATAAGAATGTGGTCATTGACAGAGTTGAAAGCCGGTCGATGAAGACGGCTGCACAGTACTCTCTTTTTTCGATGGCGGTTATGATATCGTTTAGGACCTTGGGCGTGGCTGAAGTGCACCCATGAACAGCTTAGAAACCAGATTGCATTGCGGAGAAGGTACGGTGGGATTTGAAATGGTCGGTGATTTGTTTGTTAACTTGGCGTTCGAAGACCTTAGAAAGGCAGGTTAGGATAGATATAGGTCTGTAGCAGTTTGGGTCTAGAGTGTCTCCCCCTTTGAAGAGGGGGATGACCGCGGCAGATTTCCAATATTTGGGGATCTCAGACGATACGAAAGAGAGTTTGAACAGGCTCCATAATAGGGGTTGCAACAATTTTGACGGTTAATTTTAGAGAGGGTCCAGATTGTCTTTCAGAACATCAGCTATCTGGATTTGGGTGAAGGAGAAATGGGGGAGGCTTGGGCAAGTTGCTGTGGGGGGGCGCAGGGCTGTTGACCGGGGTAGAGGTAGCCAGGTGGAAAGCATGGCCAGTCATAGAAAAATGCTTCTTGAAATTCTCGATTATCGTAGATTTATCAGTGGTGACAGTGTTTCCTAGCCTCAGTGCAGGGCAGCTCGGATGAGGTGCTCTTTTTCTCCATGGACTTTACAGAATTCCAGAACTTTTTGGAGTTTGTGCTACAGGATGCAAATTTCTGTTTGAAAAAGCTGACCTTTGCTTTACTGCCTGTGTATATTGCCTGTGTATATTGGTTCCCAAATTCCCTGAAAAGTTGCATATCGCGGGGGCTATTCGATGCTAATGCAGTACGCCACAGGATGTTTTTGTGCTGGTCAAGGGCAGTCAGGTCTGAAGTGAACCAAGGGCTATATCTGTTCCTGGTTCTACATTTTTTGAATGGGGCATGCTTATTTAAGATGGTGAGGAAAGCACTTTTAAAGAACAACCAGGCATCCTCTACTAACGGAATGAGGTAAATATCCTTCCAGGATACCCAGGCCAGGTCGATTAGAAAGGCCTGCTCACTGAAGTGTTTTAGGGAGCGTTTTACAGTGATGAGGGGTGGTCATTTGACCGCAGACCCATTACGGACGCAGGCAATGAGGCAGTCATCCCTGAGATCTTGGTTGAAGACAGCAGAGGTGTATTCAAAGGGCAGGTTGGTTAGGATGATATCTATAAGGGTGCCCGTGTTTACGGATTTGGGGTTGTACCTAGTAGGTTCATTGATAATTTGTGTGAGATTGAGGGCATCTAGCTTAGATTGTAGGATGGCCGGGGTGTTAAGCATGTCCCAGTTTAGGTCAGCTAACAGCACAAGCACTGAAGATAGATGGGGGGCAATCAATTCACATATCGTGTCCAGGGCACAGCTGGGGGCAGAAGGTGGTCTATAGCAAGCGGCAAAGGTGAGAGACTTGTTTCTGGAAAGGTGAATTTTTTTAAGTAGAAGCTCAAATTGGATAGTAAGACTGAACTCTGCAGGCTCTCTCTGCAGTAGATTGCAACTCCGCCCCTTTTGGCAGTTCTATCTTGTGAGAAAATGTTATAGTTAGGGATGGAAATTTCAGGGGTTTTGGTGGTTGGCAGAATGTGCTAAGGCAGTGAATAAAACATTTAGGGAGGAGGAGGCTTCTAATATTAACATGCATGAAACAAAGCACTGCAATTACTCAGACACCATTAATTTGGCTCTGCTACTTCCAAACGTTGAGTTCTCTATATTTCTAGCATTACTATTGTTTCAGAAAATACTTCTTGTTTTACTCATAGAATTATTCTTATTATAATTTTGGGGAGGGAAGGATATCCTTACAAACATTTTAATTCTGCCCTTTTTTATTGCACTTGTAACAGATTCAGTCACAATTAAAAAATATAAAACATATTATTTATATCATGCCCATCGTTTGAAATTGTCCCCGTTTCACCCTGTTTTACAGTATGGATGAAAACAGATCTCCCGTCATCCCTTATGTGTACATTAAGCACACTGGTAAAGTGCGAGAAGCCAAACCTGTCAGAGTGGTTAGCTCCTGTAACCTGGACATCTACACCTTCCCCTTTGACGTCCAGAACTGCACCTTCACCTTCAACTCCTACATCCACCGCGGTAAGACGTCAATGCAACCATGCTTTAGGGCCTCTTTGAACATAAGGATCCTATGCCAAACCCATCGCTCCTTCTCTCCCAAAAAAACATCCTGACTCTATCTTGTGATCTGAAATGATGGATGTGAAACAGGATGGTCCATTGGTTCAACTGAGTTTTTGATCAATTACTCGGTGTCAACCAAGGGATCTGTTTGGTGTTAGGCCCAAGTTTACCATCCCCTCAGTACAGATCATGTTCTGCTTCCATATAGGTTCAACCCATTCATCCCAGGATGTCCCATTCATTTTTCTCCCCTGCAGTGTCGGACATAAGGATTATTTTAGGGAAGAAGGTGGAGGACATCCTGAAACGCTCCATTAGCGTGTTGTCCACCGAAGGGGAGTGGGAGCTGATGGACATCAAATCCAGGAGGTTCAATTTATCAGCACTCGATCAGGGAGAAAGCAACCCATATGATGAGCTCTGCTTCTACGTACGAACCCAAAGCACTGCAATTTCTCAGATGCCATTAATTTGGCTCTACTACTACAGAACGTTGAGTTCTCTATATTCCGAGCATAACAATTGTTTCAGAGAGTACTTCATGTTTCACACATAGGATGCTAATCCGGCTAATTATGGCTTTGTCTTGTCTGAAATGGGAATATGTTGCATAACACCAAAACACCCTTGAAGGTTGACATTGACCGTTGTGTCTCTGAACTGTAGATTGTCCTGAGGCGCAGAGCAACCCTCTATGTGGTGAACCTCCTGATCCCCAGCTTCTTTCTCATCACTGTGGATCTCTTCAGCTTCCTGCTGCCTCCCCAGAACGTGGACCGCTCCTCCTTCAAGATGAGCCTTATTTTTGGCTACTCCGTCTTCCTGCTCATCGTGAATGACCTGCTGCCAGTCACAGGAAGCACCATACCATTGATAAGTGAGTATGAGAGCCTCCCAGGTGGCGCAGTGGTCTAAGGCACTGCATTGCAGTGCTAGATGTGTCACCAGAAACTCTGGGATCGAGCCCAGGCTCTGTCGCAGCCAGCTGTGACCAGGAGGTCCATGGGGCGACGCAGAGCATTGTCCTGATTAGGGAGGGTTTGGCTGGCAGGGTTATCCTTGTCTCATCATGCACTAGTCACTCCTGTGGTGGGCTGGGTGCAGTGCAGGTGTATGGTGTTTCCTATGGCACATTGGGTTGGATGTACTGGCTTCTGGGTTGGATGTACTGTCTTCTGGGTTGTGTCAAGAAGCAGTGCGGTTGGGTTGTGTTTCAGAGGATAGCCTCTCCTGAGTCTGTGCGGGAGGTGCAGTGATAAGACAAGACTAACTACCAATTGGATACCATGAAAAGGGGGTCAAAAAAAGATAAGTGAGTACGAAAACATGTGTGCTGGAAACACCATTTTTGTCATAGAGTTAGGTGTTATTTAATTAGCTGAAGTCCACTTCCTTTGTCTTCCTAAGAGTGGCTGAATATTTTACTCTCTTCACCTCCCGCACATGCAGATGTGTTCTTCGCCATCTGCTTGGCTCTGATGGTGGCCAGCCTGCTGGAGACTATTCTCATCACCAACCTCCTGGTCGGCTCCAGTAACTTCCACCCAGTGCCTGGCTGGGTCCGAGTGCTCGTCCTGCGCTTCATGGGCACCCTCGTCTGGCTGCCTCAGAAATCCGGAGAGGACAAGATCATCCTCAATCCAGTTGAAGGAGGTACCCTGTCTGATCCTCCAGGGATTTACAATTACACAGACTTTCATTCAGTTAGCAGATCCTTGACTTGTTCAACCCAATGCAATATAGTGAAGCATTTAATCACAGGCCTGAACAGTAACATAAATGCAGGAATCACTCACTACATTTTTCCAGACACTTGACTAGGTCCGACCTTAGACAACCAATAATTTCTGTCTTTAGGAGGTATATTCATAATTTCTCCTTTCTCCCTTCCTTCCCTCTTGTCTCTAAGAAACAGACGTGAAAGTCTGCCCTCTAGTGACGGTGGAGAGACAGGTTCAAACAGGAGAACCAGGTAAGATGTGGGCTGAGGCAGGCGATCCAGCCCTGGCGGAGCTGAGGAAGCTGGGCAATGAGCTCCAGTCCATCCGCCTCCAGGTGGCCCAGCATGTGGACGGGAACCAGATCTCCCAGGACTGGATGCAGGTGGGCTACATCCTCGACCGGCTGCTGTTTGGTGTCTACTGCATCTTCATCACCTTCAGCTTCATCGTCATCCTCAGCATCTGGAGTAATTCGTGCAACCAGTGATGTCATTACAAAAAATAGGTGGTTAAACGCCATTCGTTGTGAATAAAGTAACGCTCCCGATATGTTCTTCGCATTTTTCCACGATCGGTGGCTAAATGTTTGTGTAAAATACAAAATGTGTGGAAGTAGTGCTTACCCTCCACTACACCACCGTGTACAAGACCTAAGAGTCTCCCATGTTGTCAACTGCTGATTAGATTTAAAAACAATTACCTTAAAATGAGCATAACTTTAACAATTGTTTGTTTGATCTTCTGGCTGCATTGAGTAAGTGTGTTGACTTATATATTACTATATTAGATTAAATGTATTTTTCTTTGACAAATAAACATACTTTCACAAAAACCACTGTTTCATTACTAACAACAATTCATTGGGGTCATCTGAGACGTTTTCTGAATTGTAATGTTGATGGTGGATCAATGATGATGAAGATGAAGATCTGTCACGCAAGACACGGATCAATGACATGCAAAGTAGGGGGATCATCCAAAAACCACATCCTTGTTTGATTAGAGTGTCGACATACAGGAAGTTATTTTGGCGTATTTTCTTAGGATCCCCATCAGCTGTTACAAAAGCAGCAGCTACTCTTCCTGGGGTCTACACAAAATATGAAACATGACAATACAGAACATTAATAGACAAGAACAGCTCAAGGACAGAACTAAATCAATTTAAAAATGTCACACGTAGTCTACATGTCAATACATTCACAAAAAATCTAAGTCAAGATAGGGGATTGTGCCATCAGGTGTTGCTTTACTTGTTTTTGAAAACAGGTTTGCTGTTCATTTGAGCAAAATGAGATGGAAGTGAGTTTCATGAAATAATGGCTCTATATAATTTGTTAACTTTCTTGATTTTGTTCTGGATTTGGGGACTGTGAAAAGACCCCTGGTGGCGTGTCTGGTGGGGTAAGTGTGTGTGTCAGAGCTGTGGAAGTTTACTATGGAAACCATTTGCAATTTGCAACATACAGTATGAATGTTTCTTCTAAAAAGAAGAAGTGATGCAGTCAGTCTCTCCTCAACCCTCAGCCAAGAGAGACTGGCATGAATAGTATTTATATTAGCTCTT
This sequence comes from Oncorhynchus clarkii lewisi, assembly GCF_045791955.1. Lineage (NCBI taxonomy): Eukaryota > Metazoa > Chordata > Actinopteri > Salmoniformes > Salmonidae > Oncorhynchus > Oncorhynchus clarkii. Next base: position 7,754,740 of record NC_092147.1, read on the forward strand.
TGATTACAATGAAGTGCAAGATATGCCACTCTGTTCTGGACCAGCTGCAGCTTAACTAGGTCTTTCCTTGTAGTACTTGACCACACAACTGGACAATAATCAAGACAAAACTAGAGTCTGCAGGACTGTTTGAAGTGTGGTGTCAAAAAGCAGAGCATCTCTTTATTACAGACAGACCTCTCCCCATCTTTACAACCATTGAATCTTTGTGTTTTGACCTTGACAGTTTACAATCGAAGGTAACACCAAGTAATTCAATCTCCTCAAGATGTTCAACTGCCACACTTTCATTACCAGATTCAGGTCTCGAACTTACGGAATGATTTGTACCAAATACAATGTTCTTAGTTTTAGAGATGTTCACTCCCAGTTTGTTACTGGCAACCCATTCCAAATCTGACTACAACTCATTGTTAAGGGTTTCAGTCACTTCATTAGCTGTGTTTGCGGAAACGAACATGGTTGAATCATCAGCATACATAGACACACAGACTTCATTAGCTGTGATTGCTGACATGTATATGGTTGAATCATCAGCATACATGTGCACGCAGGCTTTGTTTAATGCCAGTGGCAGGTCATTGGTAAAAATAGAAGAGTAGATTTATCGGTGGTGACAGTGTTTCCTAGCCTCAGTGCAGTGGGCAGCTGGGAGGAGATGCTCTTATTCTCCATGGACTTTACAGTGTCCCCAAAACTTTTTGGAATTAGTGCTACAGGATGCAAATTTCTGTTTGAAAAAGCTAATAAAACAAACTTAGGGAGGAGGTTTCTGATGTGCACATGCATGAAACCAAGGCTTTTATAGTTACAGAAGTCAACGAATGAGAGCACCTGGGGAATAGGTATGTAGTACCTGGGAATGTAGTACTGGGGGCTACAGGGCCTGGGTTAACCTCTTTATCACCAGAGGAACGGAGGAGTAGGATGAGGGTAGGGCTAAAGGCTATAAGAGGCTGTGTAAGAGCTATTTAACCAGGATGGAGCGTGATGGAGTGCTGCATCAGATGATCTGGCCTCCATAATCACCCGACCTCAACCCAATTTAGATGGTTTGGGATGAGTTGGACTGCAGCGTGCAAGAAAAGCAGCCAACAACTGCTCAGCATAAGTAGGAACTCCTTCAAGACTGTTGAAAAAGCTTTCCTCAAGAAGCTGGTTGAGAGAATGCCAAGAGTGTGCAAAACTGTTATCAAGGAAAAGGGTGGCCACTTTGAAGAATTTAAAATGCACACTATATTTTAATTTGTTTAAAATGTTTTTCATTCCCAAATTACTCAACATGTGTTACTTCATAGTTTTGATGTCTTCTCTATTATGCTACAATGTAGAAAATAGTAAAAATAAAGAAAAACCCTTGAAAGAGTAGGTATGTCAAAATCTTTGACTGGTTCTGTATGTTTTCTTAACAACAGGTTATGGTCAATAATATCAAAGGCTGCACTGAAATCTAACAGTACAGCTTCCATCCCTGTCTACAGTGGTACTGTAGATCTCCTCAATGTCTACAGTGGTACTGTAGATCTCCTCCCTGTCTATAGTGGTACTGTAGATCTCCTCCCTGTCTATAGTGGTACTGTAGATCTCCTCAATGTCTACAGTGGTACTGTAGATCTCCTCAATGTGTACAGTGGTACTGTAGATCTCCTCCCTGTCTACAGTGGTACTGTAGATCTCCTCCTCCCTGTCTACAGTGGTACTGTAGATCTCCTCCTCCCTGTCTACAGTGGTACTGTAGATCTCCTCCTCCCTGTCTACAGTGGTACTGTAGATCTCCTCCTCCCTGTCTACAGTGGTACTGTAGATCTCCTCCTCCCGGTCTACAGTGGTACTGTAGATCTCCTCCTCCCTGTCTACAGTGGTACTGTAGATCTCCTCCTCCCTGTCTACAGTGGTACTGTAGATCTCCTCCTCCCTGTCTACAGTGGTACTGTAGATCTCCTCCCTGTCTACAGTGGTACTGTAGATCTCCTCCCTGTCTACAGTGGTACTGTAGATCTCCTCCTCCCTGTCTACAGTGGTACTGTAGATCTCCTCCCTGTCTACAGTGGTACTGTAGATCTCCTCCTCCCTGTCTACAGTGGTACTGTAGATCTCCTCCTCCCGGTCTACAGTGGTACTGTAGATCTCCTCCTCCCGGTCTACAGTGGTACTGTAGATCTCCTCCTCCCTGTCTACAGTGGTACTGTAGATCTCCTCCTCCCTGTCTACAGTGGTACTGTAGATCTCCTCAATGTCTACAGTGGTACTGTAGATCTCCTCCCTGTCTACAGTGGTACTGTACATCTCCTCCATGTCTACAGTGGTACTGTAGATCTCCTCCTCCCTGTCTACAGTGGTACTGTAGATCTCCTCAATGTCTACAGTGGTACTGTAGATCTCCTCCTCCCTGTCTACAGTGGTACTGTAGATCTCCTCCTCCCTGTCTACAGTGGTACTGTAGATCTCCTCCTCCCGGTCTACAGTGGTACTGTAGATCTCCTCCTCCCGGTCTACAGTGGTACTGTAGATCTCCTCAATGTCTACAGTGGTACTGTAGATCTCCTCAATGTCTACAGTGGTACTGTAGATCTCCTCAATGTCTACAGTGGTACTGTAGATCTCCTCCCTGTCTACAGTGGTACTGTATATCTCCTCCTCCCTGTCTACAGTGGTACTGTAGATCTCCTCCTCCCTGTCTACAGTGGTACTGTAGATCTCCTCCTCCCGGTCTACAGTGGTACTGTAGATCTCCTCAATGTCTACAGTGGTATTGTAGATCTCCTCCCTGTCTACCGTGGTACTGCAGTAAGAACAAGGAGGTCTCCTTCCTGTCTACAGTGGTACTGCAGTAAGAACAAGGAGGTCTCCTTCCTGTCCACAGTGGTACTGCAGTAAGAACAAGGAGGTCTCCTTCCTGTCTACAGTGGTACTGCAGTAAGAACAAGGAGGTCTCATCCCTGTCTACAGTGGTACTGCAGTAAGAACAAGGAGGTCTCCTCCCTGTCTACAGTGGTACTGCAGTAAGAACAAGGAGGTCTCCTCCCTGTCTACAGTGGTACTGCAGTAAGAACAAGGAGGTCTCCTCCCTGTCTACAGTGGTACTGCAGTAAGAACAAGGAGGTCTCATCCCTGTCTACAGTGGTACTGCAGTAAGAACAAGGAGGTCTCCTCCCTGTCTACAGTGGTACTGCAGTAAAAACAAGGAGGTCTCCTTCCTGTCTACAGTGGTACTGCAGTAAGAACAAGGAGGTCTCCTTCCTGTCCACAGTGGTACTGCAGTAAGAACAAGGAGGTCTCCTTCCTGTCTACAGTGGTACTGCAGTAAGAACAAGGAGGTCTCCTCCCTGTCTACAGTGGTACTGCAGTAAGAACAAGGAGGTCTCATCCCTGTCTACAGTGGTACTGCAGTAAGAACAAGGAGGTCTCCTCCCTGTCTACAGTGGTACTGCAGTAAGAACAAGGAGGTCTCCTCCCTGTCTACAGTGGTACTGCAGTAATCGCACCGAAAGAGATGGCCACCGTTTTACCACTAACCTATTGTGCTATTGTGCATGTTTTTTCGCCTTATTTGTAACTTATTTTGTACATAATATTTCTGTGACCGGATCTTATGACTGAAAAGAGCTTCTTGATATTAGGGCAGCGATTACTCACCCCATACTGGAGGAATTCTTCTTCAACAAGTCGAACGGGAAGGATTTACTCCAGACACCCGACAAGGCCCTCATCCCTGTCATTCACAGGAGGAAAAGACTGAGATATTGTGGATGACAGTCCGGGTGCCTTGTAAGGATCCGTCGCCGAGAGGGTAATCTGCCTTTACCATCGGTCCTATTATCCAACGTACAATCAATAGATAATAAAATAGACAAACTACGAGCACTTATATCCTACCAACTGGACATTAAAAACTGTAATATCTTATGTTTCACAGAGTCGTGGCTGAACGACGACATGAATAACATACAACTGGTGGGCTTTAAGCTTTTTCGGCAGGATAGAACAGCGGCCTCTGGTAAGACAAGGGGTGGTGGTCTATGTATATTTGGTAAGACAAGGGGCAGTGGTCTATGTATATTTGGTAAGACAAGGGGTATGTACATTTGTAAACAGCAGCTGGTGCACAAAATCTAAGGAAGTCTCGAGGATTTGTAGGATTTGCACCTCGCCTGAGGTAGAGTATCTCATGATAAGCTGTAGACCACACTATTTACCAAGAGAGTTTACATCTATGTTTTTCGTAGCTGTCTATATACCATCGCAGACCGATGCTGATACTAAGACCACACTCAATGAGCTGTATACGGCCATAATCAAATAGGAAAACGCTCATCCAGAGGCGGAGCTCCTAGTCGCTGGGGACTTTCATGCAGGGAAACTCAAATAAGTTTGACCTCATTTCTATCAGCATGTTAAATGTGCAACCAGAGGAAAACACTCTAGACCACCTTTACACCACACACAGAGACGTGTTCAAACCTCTAGACCACCTTTACACCACACACAGAGACGTGTTCAAACCTCTAGACCACCTTTACACCACACACAGAGACCCATACAAATCTCTAGACCACCTTTACACCACACACAGAGACCCATACAAACCTCTAGACCACCTTTACACCACACACAGAGACGTGTTCAAACCTCTAGACCACCTTTACACCACACACAGAGACCCATACAAACCTCTAGACCACCTTTACACCACACACAGAGACCCATACAAATCTCTAGACCACCTTTACACCACACACAGAGACCCATACAAACCTCTAGACCACCTTTACACCACACACAGAGATGTGTTCAAACCTCTAGACCACCTTTACACCACACACAGAGACCCATACAAACCTCTAGACCACCTTTACACCACACACAGAGACGTGTACAAAGCTCTAGACCACCTTTACACCACACACAGAGATGTGTTCAAACCTCTAGACCACCTTTACACCACACACAGAGATGTGTTCAAAGCCTCCCCTTGCCATCCATTTGGCACATTTGACCATAATTCTATCCTCCTGATTCCTGCTTAGAAGCAAAAACTAAAGCAGGAAGCACCACTGACTCGGTCAGATGAAGCAGATGCTAAGCTACAGGAATGTTTTGCTAGCACAGACTGGAATATGTTCCGGGATTCTTCTGATGGCATTGAGGAGTATACCGCATCAGTCACTGGCTTCATCGATAAGTGCATAGATGATGTCGTCCCCACAATGACAGTACGTACATACCAACCAGAATCCATGAATTACAGGCAACATCCACACTAGAGCTAAAGGATAGAGCTTCCGCTTTCAAGGAGTGGGACTCTAACCCGGAAGCTTAAAAGAAATCCCGCTAAGCCCTCCGACGAACAGGCAAAGTGTCAATACAGGACTAAGATTGAATCGTACTACACCGGCTCCAATGCTATTTGGGTGTGGCAGGGCTTGCAAACTATTACAGACTATAAAGAGAAGCACAGCCACGAGCTGCCCTGTGACATGAACCTACCAGATGAGCTAAATTACATCTATGCTCACCATGAGGCAAGTAACACTGAAACATACATGAGAGCACCAGCTGCTCCGAGCGACTGTGTAATCATGCTCTCCGTAGCCGATGTGAGTAAGACCTTTAAACAGGTCAACATTCACAAGGCTGCAGGGCCAGACAGATTACCAGGACGTGTACTCCAAGCATGCGCTGACCAACTGGCAAGTGTCTTCACTGACATTTTTAACCTCTCCCTGACTGATATCTGTAATACCAACATGTTTCTAGACCCACTCCAATTTGCCTACTGCCCCAACAGATCCACAGATGATGATATGTATTGCACTCAAGACTGCCCTTTCCCACCTGAATAAAAGGAACACCTACAGTGGGGCAAAAAAGTATTTAGTCAGCCAGCAATTGTGCAAGTTCTCCCACTTAAAAAGATGAGAGAGGCCTGTAATTTTCATCATAGGTACACTTCAACTATGACAGACAAAATGAGAAAAGAAAATCCAGAAAATCACATTGTAGGATTTTTTATGAATTTATTTGCAAATGATGGTGGAAAATAAGTATTTGGTCAATAACAAAAGACTCCAGCCACCCTAGTCATAGACTGTTCTCTGCTGCCACACGGCAAGCAGTACCAGATTGCCAAGTAGAGGACCAAAAGGAATCTAAACAGCTTCTACCCCCAAACCATAAGACTCCTGAACAGCTAATCAAATGGCTACCCAGACCCCTCTTTTATGCTGCTGCTACTCTCTGTTTATAATCTATGCATAGTCACTAAACTCTACCGACATGTACAGTACATATTACCTCGACTAACCGGTGCCCCCGCACCGGTATAATGTATAATGTTTTGTTCAGTATAAACAGAAAGGTGTTAATCTGTCAATGTTTTTTAAAATAAAAATGTCCCTCTAAAAATACCTTATTACAAGCGTGAATTACGAACTTTAGAGAAATTTAACGGTATTATATTACTGGGAATGATACATTTTGACATATAGCTGTGTAGCCTGCAGCATTAGCTGAATGGTGAGGTTTTACCAACTTGAAACAATATAGTATATTATGTTGCATGATAAACCTTTTGTCATTTTTGGAGGTTGCCAATGTCCCTTATGAATAACCTTGGCCTTATTGACAGTGGAGTAAAGTACTTATGTAAATATACTTTAAAGTACTACCTAAGAGTATTTTTTAGGTATATGCACTTTTTTTACTATTTATATTGTTGCCAACTTTTACATTTACTTAAATACATTACTAAAGAAAATAATGTACTTTTTCTTCATACATTTTCCCTGACACCCAAAAGTACATTTTGACAGGAATATAGTCTAATTCACACACTTATCAAGAGAACATCCCTGGTCATCCCTACTGCCTCTGATCTGGCAGACTCAAAAAACACATAAACAAAATTTGTAAATTAGGTCTGAGTGTTGGATTGTGCCCCTGGCTATCCATAAATAAATAAAAACAAGAAAATTGTGCCATCTGGTTTGCTTAATATAAGGAATTTGAAATTATTTATACTTTTACATTTTAGCAATTCCATGTTCTTTGATTCTGAAGTATATTTAAAAACAAATACTTTAAAACTTATACTCAAGTAAAATTTTACTGCGTGATCCCATTTTACTTGAGTCATATTCTATAAAGGAATCTTTACTTTTACTCCGTATAAAAATGTAGTACTTTTTTCCAACACTGCTTATTGATTAGGTACCATTGATACTACAGCATGTAATCCTATGTGTGTGCTCTTCCTACCCTTGTCTTTCCTACCATCTCTCTTTCATTCTCTCTTTATCTCTCATTATTTATTTATCGTTCTTTCTCTCTTCATCTCCCCTCTTCCTTTGCTCTCCATACCTCTCTCTCTCTTTCCTTCTCTCTCCATCCCTCTTTCCTTAGGCCATGAACTAATTCCAGGACTCATATTATCACCCTTCTATAATTAAATTATCAGCCTATATATTGTATCAGACACAAGATAGAGAATAAACATTACCATACAATTCATAACACAAGTTATATAACTAATTATTTGGGTGGGAGAGCTGAATGGGGGGACATTGGGACACCTGTTCCTTTGTGTGCTGAGGTGAACCCCCAGCTCATTTCCATAGCCCAGTACATGTATTGTCTGCAGAGCTGTGGTACACTATCGTCCGATGCCCACTGGTTGCACTTGTTGCATAGGTTGGCACACCACAGCTCTAAGGTGAAATGTCTCCTAGGTACAGGTCTAGGATCAGCTTCCCCTCCCCCAATCCTAACTTTAACCATTAGTGTGGAAAATGATACACTGACCCAGGATCAGCTTCTATGGGCAACTTCACCCTCCACCACAGCCATTTACTGTGGCTCACGCCTGTTTTGTATCCAACCCCGTGCAGGTAAAGTAGCTCTGTACCACAAGAGTTCACCTGCTCTACTGACCACCTCATTTGCCCCAAGGTTTATGGATCTCACTCATGGTCTTCTCTGTTGCTAAGAATATTGCTAGGAATATATATATTTATTTTAAATGTATTTTTTACAATTCCTATGTTTAGTTTATTGTAGAATCAAGAAATCACTGACTCTTTGTGTCACTTCTAACGTATCAGAGATCTTTGTTGCAGGAGAACTGTGTTCAAACTTGAAAACAGTCTGGAGCTGTAAGATTTTCTGTGGATTCTCCAACAGCAAATTATGATATGACAATACATCAACATAAGTGTTTAACTATGCAAATTAGTCTGTATATATTCAATTTGTTCCAGCTGGTGAAGAGGTGCCATCGATGGGATTGAGGAAACAAAGCTTTGCTCTAGACAGTTCTTCAGCCAAACATTAGGATTGAAACAGTCAACAGTAGTTTTCAAAAACTTGCAGTTTGATGGCAGCCAAGGATTTTTCCAAAATGGAGGTAAATATCTTTCATTCTAATGCCTTTCGTTACATTGGGGGGGATGTACCTTACACATGTTTCGTGCCTGTCTGTTGTGCTTCAATTCATTACTGTAATTGCTCAAAACTTTTGTTAAGTGACATTTGAGGTAAATTAAGTTGTGAATTCATAAAGTAATTCATGGTGTTATACACATTATGTTAATTATCAAACATACACTAAACAATGGACCGTATCTCTAAAATACAGTTTGACCTTTGAACCTAACAGTGATTTTTTAAATGACTATTTCAGTCTCAACGATGGTGGGTCAGTTCCCACCAGGTTCTGTTCATCATCTGCTGCATCATGGTACAGGGTAGGTACAGCTTGGACACGGGGAAAGAAAAAGTCAAGTCAACTAATTTAATTAAGTAAACTTAAAATATTATATTTGAGTGATAGTTTGTTTTCATTTATTCTTTAGTTTTATGTTCACTTTTTGATTTTACTTGGGGTAGCTGATACCTTAACGATCAAGTTCATAACATAATGTATTTGTGGGTTTGCAGTCAATTCATTTCACTATCATATGAAAAAGTAGCAAGAAGATCTAAGAAGCTTCTAATAATGATATCTACAATACGCAAGAACCCCAAAATGAAAGACTTTTCACTGAAGATGTTCTTATATTTGACCTCATTTACCAGATTCTCGTATCCAAAACAACATACAGTAGTGAGTGAATACATTTTCATCCTGGTCCCCCGTGGGAATTGAACCCACAACTCTGGTGTTGAAAGTGCCATGTTCTACTAACTGAGGAACACAGGACCATAACAAAACCACAATATAAAGCAGCATGGTTACCATTGTTTCCCCAGTGCCATGCCTGAGATGTAAGATAGTGGTGAACTGCACCAACCCCAACACCATATCCCTTCTGGCCGCCCTGGAGAACGTCATGAAGTTGTACTCCATACGACCTGTCATGAACCTCTCAACCCCCACCAACATCAGCATGTACTTCACTCTCTACGGCATCCTGGGTGTGGTAAGGAGTAGTAGGACAGCATGGTATCCCTTTCAACTGGTTCACCTGAGGAGACATACCATTAAATCCATCAATGTACAGTGGGGAGAACAAGTATTTGATACACTGCCAATTTTGCAGGTTTTCCTACTTACAAAGCATGTAGAGGTCTGTCATTTTTATCATAGGTACACTTCAACTGTGAGAGATGGAATCTAAAACAAAAATCCAGAAAATCACATTGTATGATTTTTAAGTAATTATAAGTAAAATTTGCATTTTATTGCATGACATAAGTATTTGATCACCTACCAACCAGTAAGAATTCCGGCTCTCACAGACCTGTTAGTTTTTCTTTAAGAAGCCCTCCTGTTCTCCACTCATTACCTGTATTAACTGCACCTGTTTGAACTCGTTACCTGTATAAAATTCCCCATGTCCACACACTCAATCAAACAAACTCCAACCTCTCCACAATGGCCAAGACCAGAAAGCTGTGTAAGGACATCAGGGTAAAATTGTAGACCTGCACAAGGCTGGGATGGGCTACAGGACAATAGGCAAGCAGCTTGGTGAGAAGGCAACAACTGTTGGCGCAATTATTAGAAAATGGAAGAAGTTCAAGATGACGGTCAATCACCCTCGGTCTGGGGCTCCATGCAAGATCTCACCTCGTGCGGCATCAATGATCATGAGAAAGGTGAGGGATCAGCCCATAACTACACGTTAGGACCTGGTCAATGACCTGAAGAGAGCTGGGACCACAGTCTCAAAGAAAACCATTAGTAACACACTACGCCATCATGGATTAAAATCCTGCAGCGCACGCAAGGTCCCCCTGCTCAAGGCAGCGCCTGTCCAGGCCCGTCTGAAGTTTGCCAATGACCATCTGGATGATCCAGAGGAGGAATGGGAGAAGGTCATGTGGTCTGATGAGACAAAAATAGAGCTTTTTGGTCTAAACTCCACTCGCCGTGTTTGGAGGAAGAAGAAGGATGAGTACAACCCCAAGAACACCATCCCAACCGTGAAGCATGGAGGTGGAAACATCATTCTTTGGGGATGATTTTCTGCAAAGGGGACAGGACGACTGCACCGTATTGAGGGGAGGATGGATGGGGCCATGTATCGTGAGATCTTGGCCAACAACCTCCTTCCCTCAGTAAGAGCATTGAATATGGGTCGTGGCTGGGTCTTCCAGCATGACAACAACCTGAAACACACAGCCAGAGAAACTAAGGAGTGGCTCCGTAAAAGCATCTTAAGGTCCTGGAGTGGCCTAGCCAGTCTCCAGACCTGAACCCAATAGAAAATCTTTGGAGGGAGCTGAAAGTCTGTATTGCCCAGCAACAGCCCCGAAACCTGAAGGATCTGGAGAAGGTCTGTATGGAGGAGTGGGCCAAAATCCCTGCTGCAGTGTGTGCAAACTTGGTCAAGAACAACAGGAAACGTATGATCTCTGTAATTGCAAACAAAGGTTTCTGTACCAAATATTAAGTTCTGCTTTTCTGATGTATCAAATACTTATGTCATGCAATAAAATGCAAATAAATTACTTAAAAATCATACAATGTGTTTTTCTGGATTTTGTTTTAGATTCAGTCTCTCACAGTATAAGTGTACCTATGATACAAATTACAGACCTCTACATGCTTTGTAAGTAGGAAAACCTGCAAAATTGTCAGTGTATCAAATACTTGTTCTCCCCACTGTATTTGACATGTGCTATATAGTTCCGAATGTTCCTCCACATCCTGTTTTGTAGATCTATTGAAAATGTGGCTTTATTGCCTTTACTTTGTATCCTACAACAAAAAGTAATTATCTTTTCAGGAGGAAAAAGCACAACTGTTGAACACCTACATTTGGCTGGTGAAGGTGAGCGTATTATTTTAGCAAGTATACGTACACAGTGTATGGGAGTCATTTTATATGTGCACTTTGGTTTCTCTTTCTCCTACAGAACGTTACTTCACATTACTTCATATTTGTTAGGACACAAAACATCCATTCACCAATATGTACTGAATAGCAATAGTGATATATAATTATGTTAAAATTAAAATTAAAAATGTATCTTTGAATGTTACACAATCCGAAATATCGTATTGTAATTTTGAATGCTGTATACAAACATATTGTATTGTTGCTAATGTGTTGTTTTAGGAATGGGATAATGAATTTTTCAGCTGGGACCCAGTCCAATGCGGCACTGCCAATATTTCTCTCCCCAGGGAAAGGTTCTGGTCACCAGATGTGGTAATCAATGAATTGTGAGTTAAACATCTCTATAGTCTAAATATACATATATATATATATATATATATATATATATATATATATATATATATATATATATAGATACATATATATATATACAATATACTTATTTTTTTGAAGAAACATTGAATTTGGTCTTACTGATATTAGCCCATAGAAACACATTGAGTAACCGATTAATACATGGGAAAACGCAGTTAAAAATATATATATGTTTTGTTTTTTAAAGACCAGGGAATGTGAAAAGGTTTAGACCGATATTTAACCTATTTAAAACTGCTTCCATGCAGTGATGGAAATTAACCCAAAAGATACCTTCATAGAACATGGCTCAAATCAAATCAAATTGTATTTGTCACATGTGCCGAATACAACAGTGAAATGCTTACCTACAAGCCCTACCCAACAATGCAGTTCTAAGAAAAATAATTGTTAAGTAAAAAATAGATATACATTTTAAGTAACTAATAATTAAGAGAGCAGCACTAAAAACAATAGCGAGGCTATATACAGGGGGTACCGGTACAGAGTCAATGTGGAGGCTATATACAGGGTATTACGGTACAGAGTCAATGTGGAGGCTATATACAGGGTGTTACGGTACAGAGTCAATGTGGAGGCTATATACAGGGTATTACGGTACAGAGTCAATGTGGAGGCTATATACAGGGGGTACCGGTACAGAGTCAATGTGGAGGCTATATACATGGGGTACCGGTACAGATTCAATGGTTAGTTAAGGTAATTGAGGTAATATGTACATGTAAGTAGAGTTAGTGACTAAAAGAGGGGTGGGGCATTGCAAATAGTCTGGGTAGCTATTTGATTTGCTGTTCAGAAGTATTATGGCTTAGGGGTAGATGCTGTTAAGAAGCCTTTTGGACCCAGACTCGGCGCTCCGGTACCGTTTGCTGTGCGGTAACAGAAAGAGCAGTCTATAACTAGGGTGGCTGGAGTCTTTGACAATTTGAAGGGCCTGCCTCTGACACCGCCTGGTATAGAGGTCCTGGATGGCAGGAAGCTTGGCCCAAGTGATGTGCTGGGCCCTATGTACTACTCTCTGTAGTGACTTGCGGTAGGAGGCCCGAGCAGTTGCCATACCAGGCAGTGATGCAACCACTGTGAAGACACTTGCCAAATCTTTTCAGTCTCCTGAGGGGGAAAAGGCGTTGTCGTGCCCTCTTCACGACTCTCTTGGTGTGTTTGAACCATGATAGTTTGTTGATGATCAAGGACATCAAGGAACTTGAAACTCTCAACCCGCTCAAGTACAGCCCCATCGATGTGAATGGGGGCGTGCTAGGTCCTCCTTTTCCTGTAGTCCATAATCATCTCCTTTGTCTTGATAACGTTAAGGGGGAGGTTGTTGTCCTGGCACCACATGGCCAGGTCTCTGACCTTCTCGGTAAAGACTGTCTCATCGTTGTCGGTGATCAGGCCCATCTATCACTCTGCTTCTATGTAAGAACCCAAAGAACTGCAATTTCTCAGATGCCATTCTGTTGAGGATCAGCGTGGCGGATGTGTTGTTACCTATCCTTACCACCTGGGGGCGGCCCGTCAGGAAGTCCAGGATCCAGTTGCAGAGGGAGGTGTTTAGTCCCAGGGACCTTAGCTTAGTGATGAGCTTTGAGGGCACTATGGTGTTGAATTCTGAGCTGTAGTCATTAATGGCATACTCACATAGGTGTTCTTTTTGTCCAGGTGTGAAAGGGCAGTGTGGAGTGCAATAGAGATTGCATCATCTGTCAGTGAAGACACTTGCCAGTTGGTCAGCGCATGCTCGGAGTACACGTCCTGGTAATCCGTCTTACTCACATTAGCTACGGAGAGCGTGATCACACAGTTGTCCAGAACAGCTGATGCTCTCATGCATGTTTCAGTGTTACTTGCCTCAAAGCGAGCATAGAAGTAATGTAGCTTGTCTGGTAGGCTCGTGTCACAGGGCAGCTCGTGGCTGTGCTTCCCTTTGTAGTCTGTAATAGTTTGCAAGCCCTGCCACATCCGACGAGCATCGGAGCCGGTGTAGTATGATTCAATCTTAGTCCTGTATTGACACTTTGCCTGTTTGATGGTTCGTCGGAGGGCGTAGCGGGATTTCTTATAAGCTTCCAGGTTAGAGTCCCGCTCCTTGAAAGCAGCAGCTCTACCCTTTAACTCAGTGCAGATGTTGTCTGTAATCCATGGCTTCTGGTTGGGGTATGCACGTACAGTCACTATGGGGACGACATCATCAATGCACTTATTGATGAAGCCAGTGACTGATGTGGTATACTCCTCAATGCCATCGGAAGAATCCCGGAACATATTCCAGTCTGTGCTAGGAAAACAGTCCTGTAGCTTAGCATCTGCTTCATCTGACCACTTTTTTATTGACCGAGTCACTGGTGCTTCCTACTTTAGTTTTGCTTGTAAGCAGGAGTAAGGAGGATAGAATTATAGTCAGATGTGCCAAATGGATGGTGAGGGGTACCTTTGTACACGTCTCTGTGTGTGGAGTAAAGGTGGTCTAGAGTTTTTTTCATTCTGGTTGCACATTTAACATGCTGATAGAAATTAGGTAAAACAGATTTAAGTTTCCCTGCATTAAAGTCTCCGGCCACTAGGAGCGCCACCTCTGGATGAGCCTTTTCCTGTTCGCTTCTAGCCGTATACAGCTCATTGAGTGCAGTTTTAGTGCCAGCATCAGTTTTTGGTGGTAAATAGACAGCTACGAAGAATATAGATGAAATCTCTCTTGGTAAATAGTGTGGTCTACAGTTTATCATACGATACTCTACCTCAGGTGAGCAAAACCTTGAGACTTCCTTAGATTTCGTGCACGAGCTGTTGTTTACAAATATACATAGACCGCCACCCCTTGTCTTACAAGCGGTGGCTGTTCTATCCTTCTGAAAAAGCAGGAAACCCACCAACTGTATGTTATTCATATCGTCGTTCAGCCACGACTCTGTGAAACATAAGATATTACAGTTTTTAATGTCCCGTTGGTAGGATATACATGCTCGTAGTTTGTCTATATATATAATCGAATGATTTGACAATGGCTAATAGGACCGACAGTAAAGGCAGATTACCCTCTCGCCGTAAGATCCTTAGAAAGCCCCCTGATATCTCTGATATCTTCGTCTCGTTCTCCTGCGAATTAGTGGGATGAGTTCCTTGTCGGGTGTCTGGAGTCCTACGCGGCCGACTCATTAAAGAAAAAATATTATTCTACTACAAGGAGAGTAATTGCTGTCCAGATGTCTAGATGCTCTTTTCGGTCATAAGAGACAGAAACATTATGTACAAAATAAGTTACAAATAACGTGAAAAAACACACAATACCACAATAGGTTAGGGGACCGTAAAACGGCAACAATCCTGCGCCATTGTAGAGATACGACTAAAGTAAAAGTGAAAGTCACCCTGTAAAATAATATTTGAGTACAAGTCTAAAAGTATTTGGTTTTAAATATACGTAAGTATTTAAAGTAAATGTAATTGCTAAAATATACTTAATTAAGTATTAAAAATAAAATTAGTGAGTCCGCCAGATCAGAGGCAGTAGTGATGACCAGGGATGTTGTCTTGATAGGGGCATGAATTGGTAAAAAGTCCATCATTTTCATTAGGAATGAAATGGAGTAAAAGTTGTCAAAGATATAAACAGTTAAGTACCCCCAAAAATATATATATGTGTGTACCTCCGTAAAAAAAATATTAACTGGTAACGAGCTACCTTCAGAAGAGTCTTGTAAGGCTTGTAAGCGTCCTAGAGTCAAACAAGCGACCTGTTCCTGAGAGTCTCACCTTTTGATAGAGGTGTAGCCCAAACTGTTCGCACAGAAGTTGGCAGATTGACAGAATCAATCAACCAATCAACTTCAAACAAGTCTCGTCGTAGAGCAAAACACCAACAAATTAGCCAGTCTCATCTTTCCATAGAGGTCATAGGTCATATTCATTTGTTCAGACTCCACAGACGTCTTCGTGAGAAGAACAATTTTAGGGATGTATAACGCTCCGACAGACATCGCTAAAGCCCGGCCACCTTCCACCGCAAATTCTGAAAGCCGTCATTGGCAGATGGTGGTGGATTGAGACGCAGCCCCTGCAAAAAAATCTATCTATCTATGGTCTGACAAACACAACTGTAGCTCAGCAACCTTCCACCGCAGATGCAGAAGGCTGTCATTGGCCGATGTGGTGGATTGAGACACAGGCTATAGAAATCCATATCTTAAACAGACAGATCTTGATAGGGATGTTTGTATTATGCTAATTAGAATTCTGCTGGAGAGCGGACATCTTAACAAACACTTTAATTCTGTCCCTTTTTATTGCACTAGTGACAGCTTCAGTCAAGATTAAGGAATATAAAACATATGATTTATATCCTGCCCATGGTTTGAAATCGTCCCCATATTTCACCCTGTCTCACAGTATGGATCAAAGCACAGCTCCCATCGTCCCTTATGTGTACATTAAGCATACTGGTATAGTGCGAGATGCCAACCCTGTCAGAGTGGTTAGCTCCTGTAAACTGGACATCTACACCTTCCCCTTTGACGTCCAGAACTGCACCTTCACCTTCAGATCCTACATCCACCACGGTAAGACGTCAATGCAACCATGCTTTAGGACTTACTTGAACATAAGGATTCGATGCCTAACCCATCACTCCTTCTCTCCCAAAAAAACATCCTGACTCTCTTGTGATCTGAAATGATAGATGTGAAACAGGGTGGCCCATCGAGTCCATTGAGGTTTTTGCTAAATTACTTGGTGTCAACCAAGGGATCTGTTTGGTGTTAGGCCCAAGTTTACCATCCTCTGAGTACAGATGATGTTCTGCTTCCATATAGGTTCAACCCATTCATCCCAGTATGTCCCATTACTTTATCTCCCCTGCAGTGTCGGACATAAGGATTATTTTAGGGAAGAAGGTGGAGGACATCCTGAAACGTTCCATTAGCGTGTTGTCCACTGAAGGGGAGTGGGAGCTGATGGACATCAAATCCAGCAAGTTCAAGTTATCAACATTCA
The DNA here is from genome assembly GCF_045791955.1 of Oncorhynchus clarkii lewisi. Classification (NCBI taxonomy): domain Eukaryota; kingdom Metazoa; phylum Chordata; class Actinopteri; order Salmoniformes; family Salmonidae; genus Oncorhynchus; species Oncorhynchus clarkii. The sequence continues at coordinate 7,771,446 of NC_092147.1, forward strand.
ATCAGGGAGAAAGCAACCCCTACGATGAGCTCTGCTTTTACGTACGAACCCAAAGAACTGCAATTTCTCAGACGCCATTCATTTGGCTCTACAACTACAGAGCGTTTAATTTTGTGTCAGAGAGTACTTCATATTTTATAAATAGGATGCTAACTCAGCTATATATGGCTTTGTCTTATCTGAAATGGGAATCTACTGCACGACACCCTTGAAGGTTTTCATTCCACATTGTGTCTCTAAACTGTAGATTGTCCTGAGGCGCAGAGCAACCCTCTACGTGGTGAACCTCCTGATACCCAGCTGCTTCCTCATCACTGTGGATCTCTTCAGCTTCCTGCTGCCTCCCCAGAACGTGGACCGCTCCTCCTTCAAGATGACCCTAATTTTGGGCTACTCCGTCTTCCTGCTCATCGTGAATGACCTGTTGCCCATTACAGGAAGCACCATTCCACTGATAAGTGAGTATGAAACATGTGTAATGGGAACACCATATTTTTCGTAAGTCATAAATGTAGATGTTTACTTTGTGTTATTGGATTAGCTGGTTAGGGTCAAGTATCATCATCCACTTCCTTTGTCCTCCTAAGAGTTGCTGAATATTTTCCTCTCTTCACCTCCTGCACATGCAGATGTGTTCTTCGCTATCTGCTTGGCTCTAATGGTGGCCAGCCTGCTGGAGACTATTCTCATCACCAACCTCCTGGTCGGCTCCAGTAACTTCCACCCTGTGCCTGGCTGGGTCCGAGTGCTCGTCCTGCGCTTCATGGGCACCCTCGTCTGGCTGCCTCAGAAATCCAGAGAGAACAAGGTCATCCTCAATCCAGTTGCAAGAGGTACCCTGTCTGATCCTCCAGGGATTTACAATTGCACAGACTTTCATTCAGTTAGCAGATCTTTGTCTTGTTCAACCCAAAGCAATATAGTGAAGCATTCAATCACAAGCCTGAACAGTAACATAAATGCAGGAATCACTCTGATACATTTTTCCAGACACTTGACTAGTCTAAGGTCCGACCTTAGACAACCAATCATTTCTGTCTTTAGGAGGTATATTCATAATTGCATCTTTCTCCCTTCCTTCCCTCTTGTCTCTAAGAAACAGACGTGAAAGTCTGCCCTCTAGTGACGGTGGAGAGACAGGTTCAAACAGGAGAACCAGGTAAGATGTGGGCTGAGGCAGACGATCCAGCCCTGGCGGAGTTGAGGAAGCTGGGCAATGAGCTCCAGTCCATCCGCCTCCAGGTGGCCCAGCATGTGGACGGGAACCAGATCTCCCAGGACTGGATGCAGGTGGGCTACATCCTCGACCGGCTGCTGTTTGGCGTCTACTGCATCTTCATCACCTTCAGCTTCATCGTCATCCTCAGCATCTGGAGTAATTCGTACAACCAGTGATGTACTGGTTAAAAAAATAGGTGGGTCAATGTCATTCATTGTGAATAAAGTAACGATCCTTGTAATTTCTAACCATTTTTCCATGATAAGTGGCTAAATGGTTGTGTTAAAATACAAAATGTGTGGAAGTAGTGCTTACCCTCCACTACACCACCGTGTACAAGACCTAAGAGTCTCCCATGTTGTCAACTGCTGACATTTAAAAGCAATTACCTTAAAATGAGCATAACTTTAACAATTGTTTGTTTGATCTTCTGGCTGCATTGAGTAAGTGTGTTGACTTACATATTACTATATTAGATTAAATGTATTTTTCTTTGACAAATAAACATGCTTTCACAAAAACCACTGTTTCATTACTAACAACAATTCATTGGGGTCATCTGAGACGTTTTCTGGATTGTAATGTTGATGGTGGATCAATGATGATGAAGATGAAGATCTGTCACGCAAGACACGGATCAATGACATGCAAAGTAGGGGGATCATCCAAAAACCACATCCTTGTTTGATTAGAGTGTTGACATACAGGAAGTTAGTTTTGGGGGATTTTATTAGGATCCCCATTTGCTGTTATAAAAGCAGCAGCTACTCTTCCTGGGGTCCACACAAAAAAGAGACATCACATAATACAGAACATTAATAGACAAGAAATGCTCAAGGACAGAACTAAATGAATTTTAAAATGGCACACATAGCCTACATGTCAATACATACACAAAATATCTAGGTCAAGATAGGGGAGAGGCGTTGGTCCGTGAGGTGTTGCTTTATCAGTTCCGGAAAACCAGGTTTGCTGTTCATTAGAGTAATATGAGATGGAAGGGAGTTCCATGCAATAACGGCTCTATGTAATACTGTACGCTCTCTTGATTTTGTTCTGGATTTGGGGACTGTGAAAGACCCCTGGTGGCATGTCTGGTGGGGTAAGTGTATGTGTTAGAAATGTATGTAAGTTGACTATGTAAACTATTTGGAATTTTCAACACATTATTGTTTCTTCTGAAAAGAAGAAGTGATGCAGTCTGTCTCTCCTCAACTATTAGCCAAGAGAGACTGGCATTCATAGTATTTAAGTTAGCCCTCTGATTACAGTATAGAGCAAGAGGTGTCGCTCTGTTTTGGGCCAGCTGCAGCTTAACTAGGTTTTTCTTCACAGCACTTGACCACATGATTGGACAATAATCAAGACAAAACTAGAGCCTGCAGAACTTTTTGGAGTTTTGCGTGAAAAAAGCAGAGCATCTCTTTAGTATGAACATACTGTCCCTCTCCCCATCTTTACAACCATTGAATCTATATGTTTTGACCATGACATGTTCTAATCTAAGGTAACACCAAGTAATTTAGTCTCCTCAACTTGTTTGACAGCCAGACCGTTCATTACCAGATTCAGCTGAGGTCTAGAACTTAGGGAATGATTTGTACCAAATACAATGCTCTTAGTTTTAGAGATGTTCAGTTCCAGTGTGTTACTTGCCACCCATTCAAAAACTCCTTGTTAAGGGTTTCATTGACTTCATTAGCTGTGATTGCTGACATGTATATGGTTGAATCATCAGCATACATGTGCACGCAGGCTTTGTTTAATGCCAGTGGCAGGTCATTGGTAAAAAATAGAAAAGAGTAGAGGGCCTAGAGAGCTGCCCTGCAGTACACCACACCCTACCCTGAGGCTTCCATTAAAGAAAACCCTATGAGTTCTATTAGATAGATAGTTCTGAATCCACAATATGGCAGAGGTTGAAAAGCCATTAAACATGTTTTCTCAACAACAGGTTATGGTCAATAATGTCAAAGGCTACACAGACATCTAACAGTTCAGCTTCCACAATCTTCAAATGATCAATTTCTTTCAACCAATCATCAGTGATTTATGTTAATGCAGTACATATTGAGTACCCTTCTCTATAACCGTGCTGAAAGTCTGTTGTCAATTTGTTTACAGATAAATAGTATTGTATTTGGTCAAACACCATCTTTTCCAAAGAGGTGTGTTGTGTAAAATTCGATCCAAAGATTATGGCAGGGACTATTTCATGATATAATAGAAACATATTTAATTCAAGCAGCTGCTTTAATTTCACATTAAATATTTTTCCATTATATCATAATAATTAGGGACCTTAATCCTTTTCCTTAATCTTTGGAACATATTTTCCAGACAATTTGGTACCGGGACCCGGATGAGAGCGTCCTGACTTGTTGAATGATATACTTATTACTTATGATTGGTTGTATAGCTGTACCTTAGGACCAGTGATGTTAGTTGACATCCAATTAAATGTGTGCCATTATCAGAACCTATGGTGTGATTAAGCTACAAAGACTTCTACAAGGCCAGTTTATCTCCCATAGGCACAGATGTATTGAACTAAAGAAAAAATGTAATGGCTGAGTGGTTACTGCAGGTGTTAAAAAAACAACTCTGTTGTGTTCGTGTGACCGATATCATGAGACTGTGATTAGAGACCGCGTGTGCGTCCCTTTTCACACTATCGTGCCGACCCAAGACAAGCTGTACTAGCTAGCTCAGATGTTTTCCAGCACGGTTCAGTTTGGCCCAGCTTGACTCAGTAGTGTGAAAAGGGGCTGTGGTCTCACAGTGTGTGTGTGTGTCTGCATTATAAGTCAATCACTCAGTTTGGTTCGAGCTCTGTGTGTGCAGGACATTTGGTTAACTAGTACCATCCAACAGGGCACAGTATGGGACAACCATGGAGATTCATTCTTACATCAGGTTTCTTTCTATTGGCAGGTAATATCCTTCATTTGCATGTTAGATTTCAAGTTGTATTATGTTGTAAATTATTGTATGTGTTTTTAACACTATTTTGAACATTTTAAGCATGTGTTGCTAGAAATATAATTATCTAACTAGGCTGTGGCTACTCAGTTATTTTTTTTTGTTATTTCTCACCTGGAAAGTTCTGTTTTTTTCTTTTCAAAACTGGTTGAAGGGCTATTTTTAGGCACTACGAGTGTGATACATTACACAGTAAATGAGAATCATTGCCTGCAGATAAATTCATTAGTTTTTTAAAAATAATTTAGGCCATTTTTGATTTGCCATTTTTTTGGGGGGGTTCAGTGCAAAAAAAATAATTGTGTAAACACCCCCCAAAATCTCTAAATAACATCCTGAATGCCAATATATTTGATCGCATCGGTAAGTGCTAGTGGTGCTTATTAATCCAATGAAATATGCACAAGGGAAATAATATGAACACCTGCTCTTTCCATGACATAGGCTGATCTGGTGAATCCAAGGTGAAAGCTATGATCCCTTCTGGATGTCAGATCCTCTTCAATCAGTGTAGATAAAGGGGAGGAGACAGGTTAAAGTAGGATTAAGCCTTGAGACATGGATTCCATATGTGTGCCATTCAGAAGGTGAATGGGAAAGACAAAAGATTTAAGTGCCTGGTTTGTGTCAGGAACTGCAACACTGCTGGGGTTTCCCGTGTGTATCAAGAATGGTCAACCACCAAAAAAAGGACATCCAGAAAATTTGACACAATTGTGGGAAGCATTGGAGTCAACATGGGCCAGCATCCCTGTGGAACGCTTTCGACACCTTGCAGAGTCCCATGCTCTGATGAACTGAGGCTGTTCTGAGGGCAAAAGGGAAGGATGCCACTCAATATTAGAAAGGTGTTCTTAATGTTTTGTCCACTCAGTGTAAGTTTAGATGTTCCGCATATGTATTTACATAAAAGTGACCTATTTAACATTGGTTCCCTCTATCCCTGTGAGTAATGTATTTTTCATTTATCTTTCTGGTTTGTTTTAAGGTATAATGTTTTGTTCAGAGTAAACAGAAAGGTGTTAATCTGTCAATGTTTGTTTGTTACATTTTTTTTTTAAACGTCCCTCTAAAAATACCTTATTGCAAACGTGAATGACGACTTTTTGAGAAATTGAATGTTTTAAATTACTGAGAATTATCACTTTTGACAAATACTGTAGGTATGTATGGTAGCCTACAGTTTTAGCTGAATGGTGAGGTTTGACCAACTTGACACAATGTAGTATACCATGTTGCATGATATGAGTTTGGGCAGTTTTGAAAGTTTGGAGGTTGCTAATGTCCCTTACTTATGAATAACCTTGTCTTTATTGATTAGGTTCCATTGATACTATAGCATTTAATCCTATGGATGGGCTCCTCCTACCATCTCTCTTTCTGTCTCTTTTTTTCTTTCTCTCTTTCCTTTTGCTCTCTGCCGCTCTCACTCTCTCTCTCTGTCTCTCCTCTATGCTCTTAAGTATATTTATGCCAGTGCGATTTGACCTGTAAAGAGGGCCACAGCGGTCCAACCTACGAGTCGATGCAGACTGTGTTTGACCGCATATCCTTCAGACCTGCAGTCAACCTGAGCAATCCCACCATAACAAACATCTCCTTCACCCTGTATGCTGTCCTGGGCGTGGTGAGTGTTGGACAGTGTAAGGCCACAATGTTCCTCTTTGCATAGGTTCCATTCATTCAATTAATTCGTTACTAACAATTATCCGCTTTCTTGCTTGGTCTTATTTCAGAATGAGAAGACCCAGATCCTCACTACTTTCCTGTGGTTGAGATTGGTGAATGTCAAGATATCTTCCTATTTTATTTTGCCAACAGTTTGTGGTGGTATAAGCTTCCCTGAGCCTAATTCTTTACTGGGTCCTTTTTAGTACTGGCACCATCAGTTCCTGGTTTGGGACTCTGATGCTTGTGGCGGAGTCACCAGGATTTCTCTGCCAGTCAAAGAGCTCTGGGTGCCTGACATCATCGTGTATGAGTTGTGAGTGTCCGAAGAAAACGGACTTTGTTTTACTCATCTATACGCCTATCTTCATGTCCTGTATAAAACATGGGGTCAACCAACCCCCCCCACCCCCCCAACCATTATCACCTCCTCCTTCTCTCCTCTATCGCATGTTCTTCTCTCCTCTATCACATGATCTTCTCTCCTCTATCGCATGTCCTTCTCTCCTCTATCGCATGACCTTCTTTCCTCTATCACATGACCTTCTCTCCTCTATCGCATGTCCTTCTCTCCTCTATCACAGGCGTCTGTTTCTCAAACTAGACACTAATGTAATTGTCCTCTTGCTCAGTTGTGCACCGGGGCCTCCCACTCCTCTTTCTATTCTGGTTAGAGCCAATTTGCACTGTTCTGTGAAGGGAGTAGTACACAGTGTTGTACCAGAACTTCAGTTTCTTGGCAATTTTTCTCATGGCATAGCCTTAAAATTCTCAGACCAACAATAGACTGACGAGTTTCAGAAGAAACTTCTTTGTTTCTGGCCATTTTGAGCCTGTAATCGAATTCACAAATGCTGATGCTCCAGATACTCAGCTAGTCTAAAGAAGGACAGTTTTATTGCTTCTTTAATCAGGACAACAGTTTTCAGCTGTGCTAACATAATTGCAAAAGTGTTTTCTAATGATCAATTGGCCTTTTAAAATGATAAACTTGGATTAGCTAACACAACGTGCCATTGGAACACAGGATTGATGTTTGCTGACAATGGGCCTCTGTACACCTATGTAGATATTCCATTAAAAATCAGCTGTTTCCAGCTACAACAGTCATTTACAACATTAACAATGTCTGCACTGTATTTCTGAATAATTTGATGTTATTTTAAATGGACAAAAAAATGTGCTTTTCTTTCAAAAACAAGGCTATTTCTAAATGACCTAAAACTTTTGAACAGTAGTGTATATTGTTCTAAAATACTTTAGAGGGCTGTATTTTCTATTGGCAAAATGCAAAAAACTTTCATATTAGATTTGTTTTTATAGCAGTTCACAATTTTGTGCCCCCCTCTCACCCCAAATGTTCTGCATCGGTATCAGAAGTCCAAAAAAATAAATAATTAACAAGGCCAAATTAGGGGGTCGAGCTCATTAAAATAATATCCAGGATACTTTGCAAGTGTACATTTTTTTAAATTATTATTATTTTTACATTTTAGTCACTTCTGCAGTCATAGCAAGTCAAAAGGTTCTGTAACCTTTATTGAAAACACTGTTGTAAAAGGGCTACATGCAAATGTATTTTTTGTACATTTAAATTTCACATATTATAACTAAACACAATCTTTGCTAGAGTTCATTTTATGTTGATACATTGGTCTTTAGGGTATTTTTGATGCATCTTTGCCTCCCTCTCTGTCTCTCAGTGTGGACGACGACGTGTCACAGCAATGCCCCTACGTCTACGTCAACCACACAGGCCACATCCGCTGGGACAGGATGCTGCGCCTCGTCAGTGCCTGCAACCTGGAAATCTTCAGCTTCCCCTTCGATGTGCAGAACTGCTCGTTTACCTTCGGCTCCTACATGCACACCAGTAACTAACTCCACTGTGATAGGCTACTGCATGCACACCAGTAACTAACTACAGTGTGATAGGCTACTGCACGCACACCAGTAACTAACTACAGTGTGATAGGCTACTGCACGCACACCAGTAACTAACTCCACTGTGATAGGCTACTGCACGCACACCAGTAATTAACTACACTGAGTGGACAAAACATTAGAACAGCATCAATTCAATGGGGCATGGACTCTACAAGGTGTCAAAAGCGTTCCCCAGGGATGCTGGCCCATGTTGACTCCAATGCTTCCTACAGTTGTGTCAAGTTGTCTGGATGTCCTCTGGGTGGTGGTCGATTCTTGATACACACGGGAATCTATTCCGTGTGAAAAACCCAACAGCATTGCAGTTCTTGACACAAACCAGTGTGCCTGGCACCTACTACCATACCCAGTTCAAGGGCTCTTAAATCTTTTATATTGCCCATTCACCCTCTGAATGGCACACATACACAATCCATGCCTCAATGATCCTTCTTTAACCTGTCTCTTCCCCGACAGCTACACTGATTGAAATGGATTTAACAAGTGACATCAATAAGGGATAATAGGTCAGTCTATGTCAAGGAAAGAGCAGATGTTCCTACAGCGCAGTGGTACAGCGGTCTATAAGACACTGCATCTCAGTACTACAGACCCTGGTTCCATTCCAGGCTGTATCACAGCGGTCTAAGACACTGCATCTCAGTACTACAGACCCTGGTTCCATTCCAGGCTGTATCACAGCGGTCTATAAGACACTGCATCTCAGTACTACAGACCCTGGTTCCATTCCAGGTTGTATCACAGCGGTCTAAGACCCTGCATCTCAGTACTACAGACCCTGGTTCCATTCCAGGCTGTATCACAGCGGTCTAAGACACTGCATCTCAGTACTACAGACCCTGGTTCCATTCCAGGCTGTATTACAGCGGTCTAAGACCCTGCATCTCAGTACTACAGACCCTGGTTCCATTCCAGGCTGTATCACAGCGGTCTAAGACACTGCATCTCAGTACTACAGACCCTGGTTCCATTCCAGGTTGTATCACAGCGGTCTAAGACACTGCATCTCAGTACTACAGACCCTGGTTCCATTCCAGGCTGTATCACAGCGGTCTAAGACACTGCATCTCAGTACTACAGACCCTGGTTCCATTCCAGGCTGTATTACAGCGGTCTAAGACCCTGCATCTCAGTACTACAGACCCTGGTTCCATTCCAGGCTGTATCACAGCGGTCTAAGACACTGCATCTCAGTACTACAGACCCTGGTTCCATTCCAGGTTGTATCACAGCGGTCTAAGACACTGCATCTCAGTACTACAGACCCTGGTTCCATTCCAGACTGTATCACAGCGGTCTAAGACACTGCATCTCAGTACTACAGACCCTGGTTCCATTCCAGGCTGTATTACAGCGGTCTAAGACCCTGCATCTCAGTACTACAGACCCTGGTTCCATTCCAGGGTGTATCACAGCGGTCTAAGACACTGCATCTCAGTACTACAGACCCTGGTTCCATTCCAGGGTGTAGCACAGCGGTCTAAGACACTGCATCTCAGTACTACAGACCCTGGTTCCATTCCAGGCTGTATCACAGCGGTCTAAGACACTGCATCGCAGTACTACACCCTGGTTCCATTCCAGGCTGTATCACAGCGGTCTAAGACACTGCATCTCAGTACTACAGACCCTGGTTCCATTCCAGGCTGTATCACAGCGGTCTAAGACACTGCATCTCAGTAGTACAGACCCTGGTTCCATTCCAGGCTGTATCACAGCGGTCTAAGACACTGCATCTCAGTACTACAGACCCTGGTTCCATTCCAGGCTGTATCACAGCGGTCTACGACACTGTATCACAGCGGTCTACGACACTGTATCACAGCGGTCTACGACACTGTATCACAGCGGTCTACGACACTGTATCACAGCGGTCTACGACACTGTATCTCAGTGCTACAGGCGTCACTACAGACACCCTGGCTCGAATCCAGACTGTATCACAACCGGCCGTGATTGGGAGTCGCATAGGTATCACACTGCGATAGTGATGTGGTGTACGTGTCTGATGCCATGTACATATCGTCAAATCAGATATATTTATAAAGCCCTTCTTACATCAGATGATGTCACAAAGTGCTGTACAGAAACCCAGCCTAAAACCAATGCAGGTGTAGAAGCACGGTGGCTAGGAAAAACTCCCTAGAAAGGCCAGAATCTAGGAAGAAACCAGGAGAGGAACCAGGCTATGAGGGGTGGCCAGTCCTCTTCTGGCTGTGCCGGGTGGAGATTATAACAGAACATGGGCCAAGATGTTCAAACGTTCATAGATGACCAGCAGGGTCAAATAATAATAATCACAGTGGTTGTCGAGGGTGCAGCAAGTCAGCACCTCAGGAGTAAATGTCAATTGGCTTTTCATAGCCGATCATTAAGGGTATCTCTACTACTCCTGCTGTCTCTAGAGAGTTGAAAACAGCATGGCCTGATATACATACTGTAGCCTACTCACCACTTAATACACAACTAGCATGCCGTAATATACCTTGTATGTCGTGTTAATACTTCCGGGTTGTGATCTGCACAATCTAGAAAATCCAGGGGAAGGATAGGTGTCTATTTGAACAATAATGTAGGAATGAAAGCACACCTGATTTTCTAACGTACGATCTTCAATACTATACAAAAATACTAATATCCTAAAATATATACCACCCCCCAGCTACTAATATCCTATAATACACCCCCCCGCCCCGGCTAGTAATATCCTATAATACACCTCCCCGGCTACTAATATCCTATAATACACCCCCCCGCCCCGGCTAGTAATATCCTATAATACACCTCCCCAGCTACTAATATCCTATAATACACCTCCCCGGCTAGTAATATCCTATAATACACCCCCCCGGCAGGTAATATCCTATAATACACCTCCCCGGCTAGTAATATCCTATAATACACCTCCCCGGCTAGTAATACCCCATAATACACCTCCCCGGCTAGTATTATCCTATAATACACCTCCCCGGCTAGTAATATCCTATAATACACCTCCCCGGCTAGTAATATCCTATAATACACCTCCCCGGCTAGTAATATCCTATAATACACCTCCCCGGCTAGTAATATCCTATAATACACCTCCCCGGCTAGTAATATCCTATAATACACCTCCCCGGCTAGTAATATCCTATAATACACCTCCCCGGCTAGTAATATCCTATAATACACCTCCCCGGCTAGTAATACCCCATAATACACCTCCCCGGCTAGTATTATCCTATAATACACCTCCCCGGCTAGTAATATCCTATAATACACCTCCCCGGCTAGTAATATCCTATAATACACCTCCCCGGCTAGTAATATCCTATAATACACCTCCCCGGCTAGTAATATCCTATAATACACCTCCTCGGCTAGTAATATCCTATAATACACCTCCCCGGCTAGTAATACCCCATAATACACCCCCCCGGCTACTAATATCCTATAATACACCTCCCCGGCTAGTAATATCCTATAATACACCTCCCCGGCTAGTAATATCCTATAATACACCTCCCCGGCTAGTAATATCCTATAATACACCTCCCCGGCTAGTAATATCCTATAATACACCCCCCCGCCCCGGCTAGTAATATCCTATAATACACCTCCCCGGCTAGTAATATCCTATAATACACCTCCCCGGCTAGTAATACCCCATAATACACCTCCCCGGCTAGTAATATCCTATAATACACCTCCCCGGCTAGTAATATCCTATAATACACCTCCCCGGCTAGTAATATCCTATAATACACCTCCCCGGCTAGTAATATCCTATAATACACCTCCCCGGCTAGTATTATCCTATAATACACCCCCCCGGCTAGTAATATCCTATAATACACCTCCCCGGCTAGTAATATCCTATAATACACCTCCCCGGCTAGTAATATCCTATAATACACCTCCCCGGCTAGTAATATCCTATAATACACCCCCCCGGCTAGTAATATCCTATAATACACCCCCCCGGCTAGTAATACCCCATAATACACCTCCCCGGCTAGTAATACCCCATAATACACCCCCCCCGGCTACTAATATCCTATAATACACCTCCCCGGCTAGTAATATCCTATAATACACCTCCCCGGCTAGTAATATCCTATAATACACCTCCCCGGCTAGTAATATCCTATAATACACCTCCCCGGCTACTAATATCCTATAATACACCTCCCCGGCTAGTAATATCCTATAATACACCTCCCCGGCTAGTAATATCCTATAATACAACTCCTCGGCTAGTAATATCCTATAATACACCTCCCCGGCTACTAATATCCTATAATACACCTCCCCGGCTAGTAATATCCTATAATACACCCCCCCGGCTAGTAATATCCTATAATACACCTCCCCGGCTACTATTATCCTATAATACACCTCCCCGGCTAGTAATATCCTATAATACACCTCCCCGGCTACTATTATCCTATAATACACCTCCCCGGCTAGTAATATCCTATAATACACCTCCCCGGCTAGTAATATCCTATAATACACCTCCCCGGCTAGTAATATCCTATAATACACCTCCCCGGCTAGTAATATCCTATAATACACCTCCCCGGCTAGTAATATCCTATAATACACCTCCCCGGCTAGTAATATCCTATAATACACCTCCCCGGCTAGTAATATCCTATAATACACCTCCCCGGCTAGTAATATCCCATAATACACCTCCCCGGCTAGTAATATCCTATAATACACCTCCCCGGCTAGTAATATCCTATAATACACCTCCTCGGCTAGTAATATCCTATAATACACCTCCCCGGCTAGTAATATCCTATAATACACCCCCCCGGCTAGTAATATCCTATAATACACCTCCCCGGCTAGTATTATCCTATAATACACCTCCCCGGCTAGTAATACCCTATAATACACCCCCCCGGCTAGTAATACCCCATAATACACCCCCCCGGCTAGGCTAGTATATCCTATAATACACCTCCCCGGCTAGTAATACCCTATAATACACCCCCCCGGCTAGTAATACCCCATAATACACCTCCCCGGCTAGTAATATCCTATAATACACCCCCCCGGCTAGTAATACCCCATAATACACCTCCCCGGCTAGTAATATCCTATAATACACCTCCCCGGCTAGTAATATCCTATAATACACCTCCCCGGCTAGTAATATCCTATAATACACCCCCCCGGCTAGTAATACCCCATAATACACCTCCCCGGCTACTATTATCCTATAATACACCTCCCCGGCTAGTAATACCCCATAATACACCTCCCCGGCTAGTAATATCCTATAATACACCCCCCCGGCTAGTAATACCCCATAATACACCTCCCCGGCTAGTAATATCCTATAATACACCTCCCCGGCTAGTATTATCCTATAATACACCCCCCCGGCTAGTAATACCCCATAATACACCCCCCCGGCTAGTAATATCCTATAATACACCTCCCCGGCTAGTAATATCCTATAATACACCTCCCCGGCTAGTAATATCCTATAATACACCTCCCCGGCTAGTAATATCCTATAATACACCTCCCCGGCTAGTAATATCCTATAATACACCTCCCCGGCTAGTATTATCCTATGATACACCTCCCCGGCTAGTAATATCCTATAATACACCCCCCCGGCTAGTAATATCCTATAATACACCTCCCCGGCTAGTAATATCCTATAATACACCTCCCCGGCTAGTAATATCCTATAATACACCTCCCCGGCTAGTAATATCCTATAATACACCTCCCCGGCTAGTAATATCCTATAATACACCTCCCCGGCTAGTAATATCCTATAATACACCTCCCCGGCTAGTAATATCCTATAATACACCTCCCCGGCTAGTAATATCCTATAATACACCTCCCCGGCTAGTAATATCCCATAATACACCTCCCCGGCTAGTAATATCCCATAATACACCTCCCCGGCTAGTAATATCCTATAATACACCTCCCCGGCTAGTAATATCCTATAATACACCTCCCCGGCTACTAATATCCTATAATACACCTCCCCGGCTAGTAATATCCTATAATACACCTCCCCGGCTAGTAATATCCTATAATACACCTCCTCGGCTAGTAATATCCTATAATACACCTCCCCGGCTACTAATATCCTATAATACAACTCCCCGGCTAGTAATATCCTATAATACACCCCCCCGGCTAGTAATATCCTATAATACACCTCCCCGGCTACTATTATCCTATAATACACCTCCCCGGCTAGTAATATCCTATAATACACCTCCCCGGCTACTATTATCCTATAATACACCTCCCCGGCTAGTAATATCCTATAATACACCTCCCCGGCTAGTAATATCCTATAATACACCTCCCCGGCTAGTAATATCCTATAATACACCTCCCCGGCTAGTAATATCCTATAATACACCTCCCCGGCTAGTAATATCCTATAATACACCTCCCCGGCTAGTAATATCCTATAATACACCTCCCCGGCTAGTAATATCCTATAATACACCTCCCCGGCTAGTAATATCCTATAATACACCTCCCCGGCTAGTAATATCCTATAATACACCTCCCCGGCTAGTAATATCCTATAATACACCTCCCCGGCTAGTAATATCCTATAATACACCTCCCCGGCTAGTAATATCCTATAATACACCTCCCCGGCTAGTAATACACCTCCCCGGCTAGTAATTATCCTCCCCGGCTAGTATAATCCTATAATACACCTCCCCGGCTAGTAATATCCTATAATACACCTCCCCGGCTAGTAATATCCTATAATACACCTCCCCGGCTAGTAATATCCTATAATACACCTCCCCGGCTAGTAATATCCTATAATACACCTCCCCGGCTAGTAATATCCTATAATACACCTCCCCGGCTAGTAATATCCTATAATACACCCCCCCGGCTAGTAATATCCTATAATACACCTCCCCGGCTAGTAATATCCTATAATACACCTCCCCGGCTAGTAATATCCTATAATACACCTCCCCGGCTAGTAATATCCTATAATACACCTCCCCGGCTAGTAATATCCTATAATACACCTCCCCGGGCTAGTAATATCCTATAATACACCTCCCCGGCTAGTAATATCCTATAATACACCTCCCCGGCTAGTAATATCCTATAATACACCTCCCCGGCTAGTAATATCCTATAATACACCTCCCCGGCTAGTAATATCCTATAATACACCTCCCCGGCTAGTAATATCCTATAATACACCTCCCCGGCTAGTAATATCCTATAATACACCTCCCCGGCTAGTAATATCCTATAATACACCCCCCCGGCTAGTAATATCCTATAATACACCTCCCCGGCTAGTAATATCCTATAATACACCTCCCCGGCTAGTAATATCCTATAATACACCTCCCCGGCTAGTAATATCCTATAATACACCTCCCCCGGCTAGTAATATCCTATAATACACCTCCCCGGCTAGTAATATCCTATAATACACCTCCCCGGCTAGTAATACCTATAATACCATAATACACCCCCCCGGCTAGTAATATCCTATAATACACCTCCCCGGCTAGTAATATCCTATAATACACCTCCCCGGCTAGTAATATCCTATAATACACCTCCCCGGCTAGTAATATCCTATAATACACCTCCCCGGCTAGTAATATCCTATAATACACCTCCCCGGCTAGTAATATCCTATAATACACCTCCCCGGCTAGTAATATCCTATAATACACCTCCCCGGCTAATATCCTATAATACACCTCCCCGGCTAGTAATATCCTATAATACACCTCCCCGTAATATCCTATAATACACCTCCCCGGCTACTAATATCCTATAATACACCTCCCCGGCTAGTAATATCCTATAATACACCTCCCCGGCTAGTAATATCCTATAATACACCTCCCCGGCTAGTATTATCCTATAATACACCTCCCCGGCTAGTAATATCCTATAATACACCTCCCCGGCTAGTATTATCCTATAATACACCTCCCCGGCTAGTAATATCCTATAATACACCTCCCCGGCTAGTAATATCCTATAATACACCTCCCCGGCTAGTAATATCCTATAATACACCTCCCCGGCTAGTAATATCCTATAATACACCTCCCCGGCTAGTAATATCCTATAATACACCTCCCCGGCTAGTAATATCCTATAATACACCTCCCCGGCTAGTAATATCCTATAATACACCTCCCCGGCTAGTAATATCCCACACCTCCCCGGCTAATACACCCTCCCCGGCTAGTAATATCCTATAATACACCTCCCCGGCTAGTAATATCCTATAATACACCTCCTCGGCTAGTAATATCCTATAATACACCTCCCCGGCTAGTAATATCCTATAATACACCTCCCCGGCTAGTAATATCCTATAATACACCTCCCCGGCTAGTATTATCCTATAATACACCTCCCCGGCTAGTAATACCCCATAATACACCCCCCCGGCTAGTAATACCCCATAATACACCCCCCCGGCTAGTAATATCCTATAATACACCTCCCCGGCTAGTATTATCCTATAATACACCTCCCCGGCTAGTAATACCCCATAATACACCCCCCCGGCTAGTAATACCCCATAATACACCCCCCCGGCTAGTAATATCCTATAATACACCTCCCCGGCTAGTAATATCCTATAATACACCTCCTCGGCTAGTAATATCCTATAATACACCTCCCCGGCTAGTAATATCCTATAATACACCTCCCCGGCTAGTAATATCCTATAATACACCTCCCCGGCTAGTATTATCCTATAATACACCTCCCCGGCAAGTAATACCCCATAATACACCCCCCCGGCTAGTAATACCCCATAATACACCCCCCCGGCTAGTAATATCCTATAATACACCTCCCCGGCTAGTATTATCCTATAATACACCTCCCCGGCTAGTAATACCCCATAATACACCCCCCCGGCTAGTAATACCCCATAATACACCCCCCCGGCTAGTAATATCCTATAATACACCCCCCCGGCTAGTAATACCCCATAATACACCTCCCCGGTTACTATTATCCTATAATACACCTCCCCGGCTAGTAATATCCTATAATACACCCCCCCGGCTAGTAATATCCTATAATACACCTCCCCGGCTAGTAATATCCTATAATACACCTCCCCGGCTAGTAATATCCTATAATACACCTCCCCGGCTAGTAATATCCTATAATACACCCCCCCGGCTAGTAATATCCTATAATACACCCCCCCGGCTAGTAATACCCCATAATACACCTCCCCGGCTAGTAATACCCCATAATACACCCCCACCGGCTACTAATATCCTATAATACACCTCCCCGGCTAGTAATATCCTATAATACACCTCCCCGGCTAGTAATATCCTATAATACACCTCCCCGGCTAGTAATATCCTATAATACACCTCCCCGGCTACTAATATCCTATAATACACCTCCCCGGCTAGTAATATCCTATAATACACCTCCCCGGCTAGTAATATCCTATAATACACCTCCTCGGCTAGTAATATCCTATAATACACCTCCCCGGCTACTAATATCCTATAATACACCTCCCCGGCTAGTAATATCCTATAATACACCCCCCCGGCTAGTAATATCCTATAATACACCTCCCCGGCTACTATTATCCTATAATACACCTCCCCGGCTAGTAATATCCTATAATACACCTCCCCGGCTAGTATTATCCTATAATACACCTCCCCGGCTAGTAATATCCTATAATACACCTCCCCGGCTAGTAATATCCTATAATACACCTCCCCGGCTAGTAATATCCTATAATACACCTCCTCGGCTAGTAATATCCTATAATACACCTCCCCGGCTAGTAATATCCTATAATACACCTCCCCGGCTAGTAATATCCTATAATACACCTCCCCGGCTAGTATTATCCTATAATACACCTCCCCGGCAAGTAATACCCCATAATACACCCCCCCGGCTAGTAATACCCCATAATACACCCCCCCGGCTAGTAATATCCTATAATACACCTCCCCGGCTAGTATTATCCTATAATACACCTCCCCGGCTAGTAATACCCCATAATACACCCCCCCGGCTAGTAATACCCCATAATACACCCCCCCGGCTAGTAATATCCTATAATACACCCCCCCGGCTAGTAATACCCCATAATACACCTCCCCGGTTACTATTATCCTATAATACACCTCCCCGGCTAGTAATATCCTATAATACACCCCCCCGGCTAGTAATATCCTATAATACACCTCCCCGGCTAGTAATATCCTATAATACACCTCCCCGGCTAGTAATATCCTATAATACACCTCCCCGGCTAGTAATATCCTATAATACACCCCCCCGGCTAGTAATATCCTATAATACACCCCCCCGGCTAGTAATACCCCATAATACACCTCCCCGGCTAGTAATATCCCATAATACACCTCCCCGGCTACTAATATCCTATAATACACCTCCCCGGCTAGTAATATCCTATAATACACCTCCCCGGCTAGTAATATCCTATAATACACCTCCCCGGCTAGTAATATCCTATAATACACCTCCCCGGCTACTAATATCCTATAATACACCTCCCCGGCTAGTAATATCCTATAATACACCTCCCCGGCTAGTAATATCCTATAATACACCTCCTCGGCTAGTAATATCCTATAATACACCTCCCCGGCTACTAATATCCTATAATACACCTCCCCGGCTAGTAATATCCTATAATACACCCCCCCGGCTAGTAATATCCTATAATACACCTCCCCGGCTACTATTATCCTATAATACACCTCCCCGGCTAGTAATATCCTATAATACACCTCCCCGGCTACTATTATCCTATAATACACCTCCCCGGCTAGTAATATCCTATAATACACCTCCCCGGCTAGTAATATCCTATAATACACCTCCCCGGCTAGTAATATCCTATAATACACCTCCCCGGCTAGTAATATCCTATAATACACCTCCCCGGCTAGTAATATCCTATAATACACCTCCCCGGCTAGTAATATCCTATAATACACCTCCCCGGCTAGTAATATCCTATAATACACCTCCCCGGCTAGTAATATCCCATAATACACCTCCCCGGCTAGTAATATCCTATAATACAACTCCCCGGCTAGTAATATCCTATAATACACCTCCTCGGCTAGTAATATCCTATAATACACCTCCCCGGCTAGTAATATCCTATAATACACCTCCCCGGCTAGTAATATCCTATAATACACCTCCCCGGCTAGTATTATCCTATAATACACCTCCCCGGCAAGTAATACCCCATAATACACCCCCCCGGCTAGTAATACCCCATAATACACCCCCCCGGCTAGTAATATCCTATAATACACCTCCCCGGCTAGTATTATCCTATAATACACCTCCCCGGCTAGTAATACCCCATAATACACCCCCCCGGCTAGTAATACCCCATAATACACCCCCCCGGCTAGTAATATCCTATAATACACCCCCCCGGCTAGTAATACCCCATAATACACCTCCCCGGTTACTATTATCCTATAATACACCTCCCCGGCTAGTAATATCCTATAATACACCTCCCCGGCTAGTAATATCCTATAATACACCCCCCCGGCTAGTAATACCCCATAATACACCTCCCCGGCTACTATTATCCTATAATACACCTCCCCGGCTAGTAATACCCCATAATACACCTCCCCGGCTAGTAATATCCTATAATACACCCCCCCGGCTAGTAATACCCCATAATACACCTCCCCGGCTAGTAATATCCTATAATACACCTCCCCGGCTAGTATTATCCTATAATACACCCCCCCGGCTAGTAATACCCCATAATACACCCCCCGGCTAGTAATATCCTATAATACACCTCCCCGGCTAGTAATATCCTATAATACACCTCCCCGGCTAGTAATATCCTATAATACACCTCCCCGGCTAGTAATATCCTATAATACACCTCCCCGGCTAGTAATATCCTATAATACACCTCCCCGGCTAGTATTATCCTATGATACACCTCCCCGGCTAGTAATATCCTATAATACACCCCCCCGGCTAGTAATATCCTATAATACACCTCCCCGGCTAGTAATATCCTATAATACACCTCCCCGGCTAGTAATATCCTATAATACACCTCCCCGGCTAGTAATATCCTATAATACACCTCCCCGGCTAGTAATATCCTATAATACACCTCCCCGGCTAGTAATATCCTATAATACACCTCCCCGGCTAGTAATATCCTATAATACACCTCCCCGGCTAGTAATATCCTATAATACACCTCCCCGGCTAGTAATATCCCATAATACACCTCCCCGGCTAGTAATATCCCATAATACACCTCCCCGGCTAGTAATATCCTATAATACACCTCCCCGGCTAGTAATATCCTATAATACACCTCCCCGGCTACTAATATCCTATAATACACCTCCCCGGCTAGTAATATCCTATAATACACCTCCCCGGCTAGTAATATCCTATAATACACCTCCCCGGCTAGTAATATCCTATAATACACCTCCCCGGCTACTAATATCCTATAATACACCTCCCCGGCTAGTAATATCCTATAATACACCCCCCCGGCTAGTAATATCCTATAATACACCTCCCCGGCTACTATTATCCTATAATACACCTCCCCGGCTAGTAATATCCTATAATACACCTCCCCGGCTACTATTATCCTATAATACACCTCCCCGGCTAGTAATATCCTATAATACACCTCCCCGGCTAGTAATATCCTATAATACACCTCCCCGGCTAGTAATATCCTATAATACACCTCCCCGGCTAGTAATATCCTATAATACACCTCCCCGGCTAGTAATATCCTATAATACACCTCCCCGGCTAGTAATATCCTATAATACACCTCCCCGGCTAGTAATATCCTATAATACACCTCCCCGGCTAGTAATATCCTATAATACACCTCCCCGGCTAGTAATATCCCATAATACACCTCCCCGGCTAGTAATATCCTATAATACACCTCCCCGGCTAGTAATATCCTATAATACACCTCCTCGGCTAGTAATATCCTATAATACACCTCCCCGGCTAGTAATATCCTATAATACACCTCCCCGGCTAGTAATATCCTATAATACACCTCCCCGGCTAGTATTATCCTATAATACACCTCCCCGGCAAGTAATACCCCATAATACACCCCCCCGGCTAGTAATACCCCATAATACACCCCCCCGGCTAGTAATATCCTATAATACACCTCCCCGGCTAGTATTATCCTATAATACACCTCCCCGGCTAGTATTATCCTATAATACCCCATAATACACCCCCCCGGCTAGTAATACCCCATAATACACCCCCCCGGCTAGTAATATCCTATAATACACCCCCCCGGCTAGTAATACCCCATAATACACCTCCCCGGTTACTATTATCCTATAATACACCTCCCCGGCTAGTAATATCCTATAATACACCTCCCCGGCTAGTAATATCCTATAATACACCCCCCCGGCTAGTAATACCCCATAATACACCTCCCCGGCTACTATTATCCTATAATACACCTCCCCGGCTAGTAATACCCCATAATACACCTCCCCGGCTAGTAATATCCTATAATACACCCCCCCGGCTAGTAATACCCCATAATACACCTCCCCGGCTAGTAATATCCTATAATACACCTCCCCGGCTAGTATTATCCTATAATACACCCCCCCGGCTAGTAATACCCCATAATACACCCCCCCGGCTAGTAATATCCTATAATACACCTCCCCGGCTAGTAATATCCTATAATACACCTCCCCGGCTAGTAATATCCTATAATACACCTCCCCGGCTAGTAATATCCTATAATACACCTCCCCGGCTAGTAATATCCTATAATACACCTCCCCGGCTAGTATTATCCTATGATACACCTCCCCGGCTAGTAATATCCTATAATACACCCCCCCGGCTAGTAATATCCTATAATACACCTCCCCGGCTAGTAATATCCTATAATACACCTCCCCGGCTAGTAATATCCTATAATACACCTCCCCGGCTAGTAATATCCTATAATACACCTCCCCGGCTAGTAATATCCTATAATACACCTCCCCGGCTAGTAATATCCTATAATACACCTCCCCGGCTAGTAATATCCTATAATACACCTCCCCGGCTAGTAATATCCCATAATACACCTCCCCGGCTAGTAATATCCCATAATACACCTCCCCGGCTAGTAATATCCTATAATACACCTCCCCGGCTAGTAATATCCTATAATACACCTCCCCGGCTAGTAATATCCTATAATACACCTCCCCGGCTAGTAATATCCTATAATACACCTCCCCGGCTAGTAATATCCTATAATACACCTCCCCGGCTAGTAATATCCTATAATACACCTCCCCGGCTAGTAATACCCCATAATACACCCCCCCGGCTAGTAATACCCCATAATACACCTCCCCGGCTAGTAATATCCTATAATACACCTCCCCGGCTAGTAATATCCTATAATACACCTCCCCGGCTAGTAATATCCTATAATACACCTCCCCGGCTAGTAATATCCTATAATACACCTCCCCGGCTAGTAATATCCTATAATACACCTCCCCGGCTAGTAATATCCTATAATACACCTCCCCGGCTAGTAATATCCTATAATACACCTCCCCGGCTAGTAATATCCTATAATACACCCCCCCGGCTAGTAATACCCCATAATACACCTCCCCGGCTACTATTATCCTATAATACACCCCCCCGGCTAGTAATACCCCATAATACACCTCCCCGGCTAGTAATATCCTATAATACACCTCCCCGGCTAGTAATATCCTATAATACACCTCCCCGGCTACTATTATCCTATAATACACCTCCCCGGCTAGTAATACCCCATAATACACCTCCCCGGCTAGTAATATCCTATAATACACCCCCCCGGCTAGTAATACCCCATAATACACCTCCCCGGCTAGTAATATCCTATAATACACCTCCCCGGCTAGTATTATCCTATAATACACCCCCCCGGCTAGTAATACCCCATAATACACCCCCCCGGCTAGTAATATCCTATAATACACCTCCCCGGCTAGTAATATCCTATAATACACCTCCCCGGCTAGTAATATCCTATAATACACCTCCCCGGCTAGTAATATCCTATAATACACCTCCCCGGCTAGTAATATCCTATAATACACCTCCCCGGCTAGTATTATCCTATGATACACCTCCCCGGCTAGTAATATCCTATAATACACCCCCCCGGCTAGTAATATCCTATAATACACCCCCCCGGCTAGTAATATCCTATAATACACCTCCCCGGCTAGTAATATCCTATAATACACCTCCCCGGCTAGTAATATCCTATAATACACCTCCCCGGCTAGTAATATCCTATAATACACCTCCCCGGCTAGTAATATCCTATAATACACCTCCCCGGCTAGTAATATCCTATAATACACCTCCCCGGCTAGTAATATCCTATAATACACCTCCCCGGCTAGTAATATCCCATAATACACCTCCCCGGCTAGTAATATCCCATAATACACCTCCCCGGCTAGTAATATCCTATAATACACCTCCCCGGCTAGTAATATCCTATAATACACCTCCCCGGCTAGTAATATCCTATAATACACCTCCCCGGCTAGTAATATCCTATAATACACCTCCCCGGCTAGTAATACCCCATAATACACCCCCCCGGCTAGTAATACCCCATAATACACCTCCCCGGCTACTATTATCCTATAATACACCTCCCCGGCTAGTAATATATCCTATAATACACCTCCCCGGCTAGTAATATCCTATAATACACCTCCCCGGCTAGTAATATCCTATAATACACCTCCCCGGCTAGTAATATCCTATAATACACCCCCCCGGCTAGTAATACCCCATAATACACCTCCCCGGCTACTATTATCCTATAATACACCCCCCCGGCTAGTAATACCCCATAATACACCTCCCCGGCTAGTAATATCCTATAATACACCTCCCCGGCTAGTAATACCCCATAATACACCCCCCCGGCTAGTAATATCCTATAATACACCCCCCCGGCTAGTAATACCCCATAATACACCTCCCCGGTTACTATTATCCTATAATACACCTCCCCGGCTAGTAATATCCTATAATACACCTCCCCGGCTAGTAATATCCTATAATACACCCCCCCGGCTAGTAATACCCCATAATACACCTCCCCGGCTACTATTATCCTATAATACACCTCCCCGGCTAGTAATACCCCATAATACACCTCCCCGGCTAGTAATATCCTATAATACACCCCCCCGGCTAGTAATACCCCATAATACACCTCCCCGGCTAGTAATATCCTATAATACACCTCCCCGGCTAGTATTATCCTATAATACACCCCCCCGGCTAGTAATACCCCATAATACACCCCCCCGGCTAGTAATATCCTATAATACACCTCCCCGGCTAGTAATATCCTATAATACACCTCCCCGGCTAGTAATATCCTATAATACACCTCCCCGGCTAGTAATATCCTATAATACACCTCCCCGGCTAGTAATATCCTATAATACACCTCCCCGGCTAGTATTATCCTATGATACACCTCCCCGGCTAGTAATATCCTATAATGCACCCCCCCGGCTAGTAATATCCTATAATACACCTCCCCGGCTAGTAATATCCTATAATACACCTCCCCGGCTAGTAATATCCTATAATACACCTCCCCGGCTAGTAATATCCTATAATACACCTCCCCGGCTAGTAATATCCTATAATACACCTCCCCGGCTAGTAATATCCTATAATACACCTCCCCGGCTAGTAATATCCTATAATACACCTCCCCGGCTAGTAATATCCCATAATACACCTCCCCGGCTAGTAATATCCCATAATACACCTCCCCGGCTAGTAATATCCTATAATACACCTCCCCGGCTAGTAATATCCTATAATACACCTCGCCGGCTAGTAATATCCTATAATACACCTCCCCGGCTAGTAATACCCCATAATACACCTCCCCGGCTAGTAATATCCTATAATACACCTCCCCGGCTAGTAATATCCCCATAATACACCTCCCCGGCTAGTAATATCCTATAATACACCCCCCCGGCTAGTAATATCCTATAATACACCCCCCCGGCTAGTAATATCCCCATAATACACCCCCCCGGCTAGTAATATCCTATAATACACCTCCCCGGCTAGTAATATCCTATAATACACCTCGCCGGCTAGTAATATCCTATAATACACCTCCCCGGCTAGTAATATCCTATAATACACCTCCCCGGCTAGTAATATCCTATAATACACCTCCCCGGCTAGTATTATCCTATGATACTCCTCCCCGGCTAGTAATATCCTATAATACACCCCCCCGGCTAGTAATATCCTATAATACACCCCCCCGGCTAGTAATATCCTATAATACACCTCCCCGGCTAGTAATATCCTATAATACACCTCCCCGGCTAGTAATATCCTATAATACACCTCCCCGGCTAGTAATATCCTATAATACACCTCCCCGGCTAGTAATATCCTATAATACACCTCCCCGGCTAGTAATATCCTATAATACACCTCCCCGGCTAGTAATATCCTATAATACACCTCCCCGGCTAGTAATATCCCATAATACACCTCCCCGGCTAGTAATATCCCATAATACACCTCCCCGGCTAGTAATATCCTATAATACACCTCCCCGGCTAGTAATATCCTATAATACACCTCCCCGGCTAGTAATATCCTATAATACACCTCCCCGGCTAGTAATATCCTATAATACACCTCCCCGGCTAGTAATACCCCATAATACACCCCCCCGGCTAGTAATACCCCATAATACACCTCCCCGGCTACTATTATCCTATAATACACCTCCCCGGCTAGTAATATCCTATAATACACCTCCCCGGCTAGTAATATCCTATAATACACCTCCCCGGCTAGTAATATCCTATAATACACCTCCCCGGCTAGTAATATCCTATAATACACCCCCCCGGCTAGTAATACCCCATAATACACCTCCCCGGCTACTATTATCCTATAATACACCCCCCCGGCTAGTAATACCCCATAATACACCTCCCCGGCTAGTAATATCCTATAATACACCTCCCCGGCTAGTAATACCCCATAATACACCCCCCCGGCTAGTAATACCCCATAATACACCCCCCCGGCTAGTAATATCCTATAATACACCTCGCCGGCTAGTAATATCCTATAATACACCTCCCCGGCTAGTAATATCCTATAATACACCTCCCCGGCTAGTAATATCCTATAATACACCTCCCCGGCTAGTAATATCCTATAATACACCTCCCCGGCTAGTAATATCCTATAATACACCCCCCCGGCTAGTAATACCCCATAATACACCTCCCCGGCTACTATTATCCTATAATACACCTCCCCGGCTAGTAATATCCTATAATACACCTCCCCGGCTAGTAATATCCTATAATACACCTCCCCGGCTAGTAATATCCTATAATACACCTCCCCGGCTAGTAATATCCTATAATACACCCCCCCGGCTAGTAATACCCCATAATACACCTCCCCGGCTACTATTATCCTATAATACACCTCCCCGGCTAGTAATACCCCATAATACACCTCCCCGGCTAGTAATATCCTATAATACACCTCCCCGGCTAGTAATACCCCATAATACACCTCCCCGGCTAGTAATATCCTATAATACACCTCCCCGGCTAGTATTATCCTATAATACACCCCCCCGGCTAGTAATACCCCATAATACACCCCCCCCGGCTAGTAATACAACATAATACACCCCCCCGGCTAGTAATATCCTATAATACACCTCCCCGGCTAGTAATATCCTATAATACACCTCCCCGGCTAGTAATATCCTATAATACACCTCCCCGGCTAGTAATATCCTATAATACACCCCCCCGGCTAGTAATACCCCATAATACACCTCCCCGGCTACTATTATCCTATAATACACCTCCCCGGCTAGTAATATCCTATAATACACCTCCCCGGCTAGTAATATCCTATAATACACCTCCCCGGCTAGTAATATCCTATAATACACCTCCCCGGCTAGTAATATCCTATAATACACCCCCCCGGCTAGTAATATCCTATAATACACCTCCCCGGCTAGTAATATCCTATAATACACCCCCCCGGCTAGTAATATCCTATAATACACCTCCCCGGCTAGTAATATCCTATAATACACCTCCCCGGCTAGTAATATCCTATAATACACCTCCCCGGCTAGTAATATCCTATAATACACCTCCCCGGCTAGTAATATCCTATAATACACCTCCCCGGCTAGTAATATCCTATAATACACCTCCCCGGCTAGTAATATCCTATAATACACCTCCCCGGCTAGTAATATCCTATAATACACCTCCCCGGCTAGTAATATCCCACCTCCCCGGCTATAATACACCTCCCCGGCTAGTAATATCCTATAATACACCTCCCCGGCTAGTAATATCCTATAATACACCTCCCCGGCTAGTAATATCCTATAATACACCTCCCCGGCTAGTAATATCCTATAATACACCTCCCCGGCTAGTAATATCCTATAATACACCTCCCCGGCTAGTAATATCCTATAATACACCTCCCCGGCTAGTAATATCCTATAATACACCCCCCCGGCTACTAATATCCTATAATACACCTCCCCGGCTAGTAATATCCTATAATACACCCCCCCGGCTAGTAATATCCTATAATACACCTCCCCGGCTACTATTATCCTATAATACACCTCCCCGGCTAGTAATATCCTATAATACACCTCCCCGGCTACTATTATCCTATAATACACCTCCCCGGCTAGTAATATCCTATAATACACCTCCCCGGCTAGTAATATCCTATAATACACCTCCCCGGCTAGTAATATCCTATAATACACCTCCCCGGCTAGTAATATCCTATAATACACCTCCCCGGCTAGTAATATCCTATAATACACCTCCCCGGCTAGTAATATCCTATAATACACCTCCCCGGCTAGTAATATCCTATAATACACCTCCCCGGCTAGTAATATCCTATAATACACCTCCCCGGCTAGTAATATCCCATAATACACCTCCCCGGCTAGTAATATCCTATAATACACCTCCCCGGCTAGTAATATCCTATAATACACCTCCGCGGCTAGTAATATCCTATAATACACCTCCCCGGCTAGTAATATCCTAATATCCTAGTAATAATACACCTCCCCGGCTAGTAATATCCTATAATACACCTCCCCGGCTAGTATTATCCTATAATACACCTCCCCGGCAAGTAATACCCCATAATACACCCCCCCGGCTAGTAATACCCCATAATACACCCCCCCGGCTAGTAATATCCTATAATACACCTCCCCGGCTAGTATTATCCTATAATACACCTCCCCGGCTAGTAATACCCCATAATACACCCCCCCGGCTAGTAATACCCCATAATACACCCCCCCGGCTAGTAATATCCTATAATACACCCCCCCGGCTAGTAATACCCCATAATACACCTCCCCGGCTACTATTATCCTATAATACACCTCCCCGGCTAGTAATATCCTATAATACACCTCCCCGGCTAGTAATATCCTATAATACACCTCCCCGGCTAGTAATATCCTATAATACACCTCCCCGGCTAGTAATATCCTATAATACACCCCCCCGGCTAGTAATACCCCATAATACACCTCCCCGGCTACTATTATCCTATAATACACCCCCCCGGCTAGTAATATCCTATAATATACCTCCCCGGCTAGTAATACCCCATAATACACCTCCCCGGCTACTATTATCCTATAATACACCTCCCCGGCTAGTAATATCCTATAATACACCTCCCCGGCTAGTAATATCCTATAATACACCTCCCCGGCTAGTAATATCCTATAATACACCTCCCCGGCTAGTAATATCCTATAATACACCTCCCCGGCTAGTAATATCCTATAATACACCTCCCCGGCTAGTAATATCCTATAATACACCTCCCCGGCTAGTAATATCCTATAATACACCTCCCCGGCTAGTAATATCCTATAATACACCTCCCCGGCTAGTAATATCCTATAATACACCTCCCCGGCTAGTAATATCCCATAATACACCTCCCCGGCTAGTAATATCCTATAATACACCTCCCCGGCTAGTAATATCCTATAATACACCTCCTCGGCTAGTAATATCCTATAATACACCTCCCCGGCTAGTAATATCCTATAATACACCTCCCCGGCTAGTAATATCCTATAATACACCTCCCCGGCTAGTATTATCCTATAATACACCTCCCCGGCTAGTAATACCCCATAATACACCCCCCCGGCTAGTAATACCCCATAATACACCCCCCCGGCTAGTAATATCCTATAATACACCTCCCCGGCTAGTAATATCCTATAATACACCTCCCCGGCTAGTAATATCCTATAATACACCTCCCCGGCTAGTAATATCCTATAATACACCCCCCCGGCTAGTAATACCCCATAATACACCTCCCCGGCTACTATTATCCTAAAATACACCTCCCCGGCTAGTAATATCCTATAATACACCTCCCCGGCTAGTAATATCCTATAATAAACCCCCCCGGCTAGTAATACCCCATAATACACCTCCCCGGCTACTATTATCCTATAATACACCTCCCCGGCTAGTAATACCCCATAATACACCTCCCCGCCTAGTAATATCCTATAATACACCCCCCCGGCTAGTAATACCCCATAATACACCTCCCCGGCTAGTAATATCCTATAATACACCTCCCCGGCTAGTATTATCCTATAATACACCCCCCCGGCTAGTAATACCCCATAATACACCCCCCCGGCTAGTAATAACCCATAATACACCTCCCCGGCTAGTAATATCCTATAATACACCCCCCCGGCTAGTAATATCCTATAATACACCTCCCCGGCTAGTAATATCCTATAATACACCTCCCCGGCTAGTAATATCCTATAATACACCTCCCCGGCTAGTAATATCCTATAATACACCTCCCCGGCTAGTAATATCCTATAATACACCTCCCCGGCTAGTAATATCCTATAATACACCTCCCCGGCTAGTAATATCCTATAATACACCTCCCCGGCTAGTAATATCCTATAATACACCTCCCCGGCTAGTAATATCCCATAATACACCTCCCCGGCTAGTAATATCCCATAATACACCTCCCCGGCTAGTAATATCCTATAATACACCTCCCCGGCTAGTAATATCCTATAATACACCTCCCCGGCTAGTAATATCCTATAATACACCTCCCCGGCTAGTAATATCCTATAATACACCTCCCCGGCTAGTAATACCCCATAATACACCCCCCCGGCTAGTAATACCCCATAATACACCTCCCCGGCTACTATTATCCTATAATACACCTCCCCGGCTAGTAATATCCTATAATACACCTCCCCGGCTAGTAATATCCTATAATACACCTCCCCGGCTAGTAATATCCTATAATACACCTCCCCGGCTACTAATATCCTATAATACACCTCCCCGGCTAGTAATACCCCATAATACACCTCCCCGGCTAGTAATATCCTATAATACACCTCCCCGGCTAGTAATATCCTATAATACACCTCCCCGGCTAGTAATATCCTATAATACACCTCCCCGGCTAGTAATATCCTATAATACACCTCCCCGGCTAGTAATATCCTATAATACACCTCCCCGGCTAGTAATATCCTATAATACACCCCCCCGGCTAGTAATATCCTATAATACACCTCCCCGGCTAGTAATATCCTATAATACACCTCCTCGGCTAGTAATATCCTATAATACACCTCCTCGGCTAGTAATATCCTATAATACACCTCCCCGGCTAGTAATACCCCATAATACACCTCCCCGGCTAGTAATACCCCATAATACACCTCCCCGGCTAGTAATATCCTATAATACACCCCCCCGGCTAGTAATACCCCATAATACACCTCCTCGGCTAGTAATATCCTATAATACACCTCCTCGGCTAGTAATATCCTATAATACACCTCCCCGGCTAGTAATACCCCATAATACACCTCCCCGGCTAGTAATACCCCATAATACACCTCCCCGGCTAGTAATATCCTATAATACACCCCCCCGGCTAGTAATACCCCATAATACACCTCCCCGGCTACTAATATCCTATAATACACCTCCCCGGCTAGTAATACCCCATAATACACCTCCCCGGCTAGTAATATCCTATAATACACCTCCTCGGCTAGTAATATCCTATAATACACCTCCCCGGCTAGTAATATCCTATAATACACCTCCCCGGCTAGTAATACCCCATAATACACCTCCCCGGCTAGTAATACCCTATAATACACCTCCCCGGCTAGTAATATCCTATAATACACCTCCTCGGCTAGTAATATCCTATAATACACCTCCCCGGCTAGTATTATCCTATAATACACCCCCCCGGCTAGTAATACCCCATAATACACCTCCCCGGCTAGTATTATCCTATAATACACCTCCTCGGCTAGTATTATCCTATAATACACCTCCCCGGCTAGTAATATCCTATAATACACCCCCCCGCCCCGGCTAGTAATATCCTATAATACACCTCCCCGGCTAGTAATATCCTATAATACACCTCCCCGGCTAGTAATATCCTATAATACACCTCCCCGGCTAGTATTATCCTATAATACACCTCCCCGGCTAGTAATATCCTATAATACACCTCCCCGGCTAGTAATATCCTATAATACACCCCCCCGGCTAGTAATACCCCATAATACACCTCCCCGGCTAGTAATATCCTATAATACACCTCCCCGGCTAGTAATATCCTATAATACACCCCCCCGGCTAGTAATACCCCATAATACACCTCCCCGGCTAGTAATATCCTATAATACACCTCCCCGGCTAGTAATATCCTATAATACACCTCCCCGGCTAGTAATATCCTATAATACACCTCCCCGGCTAGTAATATCCTATAATACACCTCCCCGGCTAGTAATATCCTATAATACACCTCCCCGGCTAGTAATATCCTATAATACACCTCCCCGGCTAGTAATATCCCATAATACACCTCCCCGGCTAGTAATATCCTATAATACACCTCCCCGGCTAGTAATATCCTATAATACACCTCCCCGGCTAGTAATATCCTATAATACACCTCCCCGGCTAGTAATACCCCATAATACACCCCCCCGGCTAGTAATACCCCATAATACACCCCCCCGGCTACTATTATCCCCCCAGCTACTAATATCCAAATATATACAATATATATAAACCATTTTCTCTCTCAATTATCGTACATAATGTACATATTGCCAAAGCCTACTTTGGAAATGGAAATGGAATGACCACCCCCTCTCTCCCCATTAGTAAAGGATGTGAGGTTGACTCCAGCCCTGTCCTTTGAGGAGATGTCGGGGAACTCGAAACAGTACCTGGAGGCTAGTGGGGAGTGGGAGCTGGTCAACATCTATGGAGAGGCGTCTGTCCTCAAGTTTGGCATCGACGAATGGGACATCATCACTTTCTGGGTGAGAGAGATAAACAGGGAGACAGGGAGATGGGGAGGGAGAGATAGACAGGGAGACAGGGAGATGGGGATGGAGAGATAGACAGGGAGATGGGGAGGGAGAGATAGACAGGGAGATGGGGAGATGGAGAGGGAGAGAGAGACAAGGAGATGGAGAGAGAGAGAGAGACAGGGAGATGGAGAGGGAGAGATAGACAGGGAGATGGGGAGTGAGAGATAGACAGGGAGATGGGGAGATGGAGAGGGAGAGAGAGACAAGGAGATGGAGAGGGAGAGAGAGACAGGGAGATGGAGAGGGAGAGATAGACAGGGAGATAGGGAGGGAGAGAGAGACAGGGAGACAGGGAGATGGGGAGGGAGAGATAGACAGGGAGACAGGGAGATGGGGAGGGAGAGATAGACAGGGAGACTGGGAGATGGGGAGAGAGAGATAGACAGGGAGACAGGGAGATGGGGAGGGAGAGATAGACAGGGAGACAGGGAGATGGGGAGGGAGAGATAGACAGGGAGACAGGGAGATGGGGAGGGAGAGATAGACAGGGAGACAGGGAGATGGGGAGGGAGAGATAGACAGGGAGACAGGGAGATGGGGAGGGAGAGATAGACAGGGAGACAGGGAGATGGGGAGGGAGAGATAGACAGGGAGACAGGGAGATGGGGAGGGAGAGATAGACAGGGAGACAGGGAGATGGGGAGGGAGAGATAGACAGAGAGACAGGGAGATGGAGAGGGAGAGAGAGACAGGGAGACAGGGAGATGGGGAGGGAGAGAGAGAGACAGGGAGACAGGGAGATGGGGAGGGAGAGAGAGACAGGGAGACGGGGAGGGAGAGATAGACAGGGAGACAGGGAGATGGGGAGGGAGAGATAGACAGGGAGACTGGGAGGTGGGGAGGGAGAGATAGGCAGGGAGATGGAGAGGGAGAAAGAGACAGAACACCATTGTAAATACAACCCATATTTATGCTTATTTATTTTATCTTGTGTCCTTTAACCATTTGTATATTGTTAAAACACTGTATATATATATATATATATAGAATATGACATTTGTAATGTCTTTACTGTTTTGAAACCTCTGTATGTGTAATGTCTACTGTTAATTTTTGTTGTTTTTCACTTTATATATTCACTTTGTATGTTGTCTACCTCACTTGCTTTGGCAATGTTAACACATGTTTCCCATGCCAATAAAGCCCTTGAATTGAATTGAATTGAATTGACAGGGAGACAGGGAGATGGGGAGGGAGAGGGAGACAGGGAGATGGGGAGATGGAGAGGGAGAGAGAGACAGGGAGACAAGGAGATGGGGAGGGGGAGATAGACAGGGAGACAGGGAGATGGGGAGGGAGAGAGACAGGGAGATGGAGAGGGAGAGATAGATAGGGAGATGGGGAGGGAGAGAGAGACAGGGAGACAGGGAGATGGGGAGGGAGAGATAGACAGGGAGACAGGGAGATGGGGAGGGAAAGAGAGACAGGGAGACAGGGAGATGGGGAGGGAGAGAGAGACAGGGAGACAGGGAGATGGGGAGGGAGAGATAGACAGGGAGACAGGGGAGATGGAGAGGGAGACAGGGAGATGGAGAGGGAGAGATAGACAGGTAGACAGGGAGATGGAGAGGGAGAGAGAGACAGGGAGACAGAGAGATGGAGAGGGAGAGATAGACAGGGAGACAGGGAGATGGAGAGAGACAGGGAGACAGGGAGATGGAGAGGGAGAGATAGACAGGGAGACAGGGAGATGGAGAGAGACAGGGAGACAGGGAGA
Organism: Oncorhynchus clarkii lewisi; assembly: GCF_045791955.1. Taxonomy (NCBI): domain Eukaryota; kingdom Metazoa; phylum Chordata; class Actinopteri; order Salmoniformes; family Salmonidae; genus Oncorhynchus; species Oncorhynchus clarkii. The sequence continues at coordinate 7,805,628 of NC_092147.1, forward strand.
TGGGGAGATGGAGAGGGAGAGATAGACAGGGAGATGGAGAGAGACAGGGAGACAGGGAGATGGGGAGACAGGGAGATGGAGAGAGACAGGGAGACAGGGAGATGGAGAGGGAGAGAGAGACAGGGAGATGGAGAGGGAGAGAGAGACCCGCTAAGACAGTGATACATGCACTTCTCATGGGTTAGACTTTTTTTCTATAAGCACCAACAGAGGTTGTGGTACAGTAAAAATACTCACTGTATCTGCTGTCTCTCTGCTCTCCAATATGTCTCCTAACGCATCTGCTGTACTTGCTTCATCTCCCCACCAGGTGGTGATAAAGCGCAGGCCAGTGCTCTACGTGGTCAACCTGCTCATCCCCAGTTCCTTCCTCATGCTCATCGACATCCTCTCCTTCTACCTGCCCCCTCACAGCGTGGACCGCGCCTCCTTCAAGATGACCCTTATTTTGGGCTACACCGTCTTCCTGCTCATCATGAACGACCTGCTGCCCAGCACGGCCAACGGCACCCCCCTCATAGGTCAGCGTCCTGTTCATAAGTGCACACAAAGATGCTAGGGTTGTGGGTTCGATTCCCACGGGGACCAGTACGAAAATGTACGCACTCAGTATTGTAAGTTTCTCTGGATATGTGCGTATGCTAAAATGTAAAAGGAATTAATTGACCATTTCAGTTTTCACATTGAAATAAGTTACATTTGCAAAGTATTTCAAGAAACTGAAAAACAAGCAACTATTTGTATATCAGATTAACTGTTTTGTACAGACTCAAGTTACAAATGCTGGTAAACACTCAACTAGCTTTAGTTTTTTTTAATCACATAAGTAGTGCACTGTGGCTTTGCTGGTCATGTGTTAGTTGACCATAGAGGTTTTTAGCGCGCAGAACCACCGCGAACATTTAATGTTGCAATGGTAAAAAGTTTAATGCCTACACATTTCACTGACAAGATCATTTAGCCTACTCTTAATTCTTGCCTATTATGTTGGCATGCATAACCTAGTTAAAAGGGATCGAGTGACGAGTGTATTGACACAACGGTAGGATTATTAAAGAAATCCGCGTTCAACCGGAATCACGCTGTATGATTCTATCACATTATTCAAAATATCAGAATTGGTTAAAAAAAACTCTAAATCGCGTTGGTACAGTAGGCATCAAGGAACTTCTCGACAATGTTGCATAAAATGTTGAATGGTCTATACTTTTCACCAACACATAGACCCTAGATGTTTCAATAGCTCAATTTATACGCATGCCCCAAAACAACAGAAGTTTGATCAAATTAAACTACCGTTAATCAAAACACTTATCACTCCCGTTCAACAACTCTAAATCGCGTTGGAATGCGCTCCCAACGGGAAACTTGAAATAACATGATATAGGTTAATGAAATAATCGAAAAACAAATGTTTTATTATTTATTAGCCTCGTTGTTATAAGTATTTAGGCATATCATGTAAATTAGACCTTGTGAAATCGTTGTAAAAAGCGCAAAAGATACTGATGGATGTGTCTAGGTTATTTATGGATTGATCATATAGCAATATCAATGCATTCTTTCAACAACTCCAAAGCAATAGCCTGTCTTTGGCGCAGCAACCACTTGCTCATTTTATAATCAAGTCTTAACTGGTTTGGACAGCTCGTGAGGTATCCTAAATATCTGTCGACTAGGTGGAACTCTTCTGACTAAATAGGTTTAATGCATAGCTTTTGTTTTAACCCATAAGAGTCGGTGTAAAAACTATTGGTCACTAAATCCTGAGAAATGACAGACCATGTCAAAAACGTTTTTTTTGTTGTTTTTTTCTTCTAGCTAAATCCAGCTAGAAAGACCATGTAAAAACAGTTGGCTGGTTGCCCTCACCCTTCTGAGTGGTTGGCTGTGAATACCCTCACCCTTCTGAGTGGTTGGCTGTGAATACCCTCACCCTTCTGAGTGGTTGGCTGTGAATACCCTCACCCTTCTGAGTGGTTGGCTGTGAATACCCTCACCCTTCTGAGTGGTTGGCTGTGAATACCCTCACCCTTCTGAGTGGTTGGCTGTGAATACCCTCACCCTTCTGAGTGGTTGGCTGTGAATACCCTCACCCTTCTGAGTGGTTGGCTGTGAATACCCTCACCCTTCTGAGTGGTTGGCTGTGAATACCCTCACCCTTCTTAGTGGTTGGCTGTGAATACCCTCACCCTTCTGAGTGGTTGGCTGTGAATACCCTCACCCTTCTGAGTGGTTGGCTGTGAATACCCTCACCCTTCTGAGTGGTTGGCTGTGAATACCCTCACCCTTCTGAGTGGTTGGCTGTGAATACCCTCACCCTTCTGAGTGGTTGGCTGTGAATACCCTCACCCACTATAAGTATACAATATACAGTGCATATTGAGTGCTGAGTGCTGATTGATTAAAATCGCATTCATTACGTCATGCGTCCTCTGAAACATGACCCGCTCAACCACGCTTCTTAACCTTTCTAGCACAGGCGTTCCGCTAGCGACCCACCTCGACAACATCCGGTGAAATCACAGAGCGCGAAATTCAAACTACAGAAATATAAATATTTAACATTCATGAAAATAAATGCGTAATAAAGCTTAACTTCTTGTTCTTGTTAAGGCTTTACGGCGAAAGCACACCATGCGATTATCCGAGTAGAGCGCCCCGCATACAGAACCATGAAAAAAAAAAGTCAGAAATAGCGATATAATAAATGCCTTACCTTTGAAGATCTTCTTCTGTTGGCACTCCAAAAGGTCCCAGTTACATCACAAATGGTCCTTTTGTTCGATAAAGTCCTTTTTTACATCAATAAAAACTCAGTTTAGCTAGCACGCTTCAGTCAATAATCCACCGATTTCCCTCCTTCAAAATGCATACAAAATGAATCCCAAACGTTACCAATAAACGTATCCAAACAAGTCAAACAAGGTTTATAATCTAACCCCAGGCACCCTAATACGTAAATAAATTACACAATTTAAGACGGAGAATAGTATGTTCATTACCGGAGATAAATAACAAAGAACGTGCTTTTCTCCACGAGCATGGAAACACTACAGCCAAAATGGGAGCCACCTAGAATAATTACAACTTCTGGCTCATTTTTCCAAATACCAGCCTGAAACTCTTTCTAAAGACTGTTGACATCTAGTGGAAGCCCTAGGAACTGCAATCTGGGAGGTTTTCACCTTATACTAAAAGAGACAGCCATTGAAAACAGTGGTAGGCTGAAAATGTTTTTTTGGGGGATGGTTTGTCCTTGGGGCCATATCAGTCATATCAGCCATATCAGTTATGTTATACTCACAGACATTATTTTAACAGTTTTAGAGTGTTTTCTATCCAAATCTACCAATTATATGCATATCCTAGCTTCCGGGCCTGAGTAAAAGGCAGTTTACTTTGGACATGCTTTTTATCCGGATGTCAAAATACTGCCCCCTACCCCAAAGAGGTTTTAAGGGGATCGTTGTCCAGTCAACAGGACAGTTGTAAATCATGTAGCACCTTGTGTCAGGATGGCAGATTTTAGAGAAACAACAAATGTCGATACATATAAATGTCTTATATCGGCTGAAAGCTTAAATTCTTGTTAATTTAACTGCACTGTCCAATTTACAGTAGCTATTACTGCAAAAAAAATGCCATGCTATTGTTTGAGGAGAGCTCCTAACAAAACACTTTTTTCTCCGCAGTATGTTTGATAAATGCACCTCTGAAGGTGAAATAAATGGCATTACACTTACAACTTGTCTATAAACACAGCATCAATATAAACATAAACATTCACCTCTTGGAGAGAGAGAAACTAATTACTTGTATTGACAAAGGATCAAGATTTATGACACCATCTCTCTCCAGCCTTGCGTGAGAATCTGCCAGGCTGAGATCTTATCAGATCTGCCCTGGAGCCACAGAGTCGCAAATTACTCTGTTCATGAGCAAGCTCCAAGAACCGTCTGTGATGACTCTGGGATGACTGTGGGATGACTCTGGGATGACTCTGGGATGACTCTGGGATGACTGTGGGATGACTGTGGGATGACTCTGGGATGACTCTAGAAGCTCGCCCATGGCAGCACAATAAAACACCTTAATAAAGGCCACTATGGAAAACGCTGCGGTGGCGTGTGCATGCAAAAAGACTATGTATACCAACACAGCAATTCAACTTCTGCAAAAGTATTTGTGCAACCAATGCAACAATAACACTTCTGACAGTAAAGAATAATACGTACATATGGTAAACAATTTGTTAAAGCAGCATTGGCAACTCTTAACATTAAAGAATAGTAAACAACCATAACAGTAGAATATATGTCTAAAAGCTATCAAAGTAACAGGAAGTAATTACTGGTAACTACCTATTATTACACTGTGTAAAAAACAACAATAAAACTTTCCTGCAACTTACATTGATGCACCACATTCAGAAATTGGTGTTACTGTTGACAATAAAAAAATGTCTTCAGAAATGTGCATCTTCTCCCTTCCCGACGACGATAACACTCTGACCTGAGTAGGCAGGTGTTCGTGTCCAGATGAGCATTTCCAAGCGCTCTGATTGGTTAGGAATGGCAGGGCTATAATAGGTGAGGAATAACTAAGGTAGGCCGAGCAGCCAAACTAACGGGACTTAAGGAAAACTGAAGGGACTGTCAGGGGAAGTTACGTCGAGAGGAGAGGAGTAGTACTGCCTTTTCTACAGTAGGAGTAAAATGTCTCTATTATCAGCGCTTACGACCAAATGTATACTTCGAGACGCTTTGTGGATACGCTGTGATACGGCCCCTGGTCTACCTGTTAGACACGGAGCACTGAGATCTATGATAAGTGTTGTGGGTTAGACACGGAGCAACAAAATAAACAAAACACTGTGTCCCTCACTGGAGGCTGTTGAGGGGAGGATGGCTCATAATAACGGCTGGAACGGAGTCAATGGAATGACATCAAACACCTGGAAACCATGTGTTGGATACCATTCCACCTATTCCACTCCAGCCATTACCACAAGCCTGTCCTCCCCAATTAAAGTGCCACCATCCTCCTATGTTGTCCCTCACTACTAATTGGGGGCAATTCCATTGCACTTCAGGTACTTCTGGGAGTGAACCCGAAGTCCTCTGAAAATAAATGGCACATCTCAATTAATCCCATCTCCTGAATTGGAAGAGAATTTAACCCACCTAACCCTGTAGTGTCCCTGCTATCCCCCCCTCTCAGGAATTTACTTTTCAGTGTGTCTGGCTCTCATGGTCATCAGCCTGTTGGAGACAGTCATCATCACTAATGTGCTCCATTCCAACTCCAAGAAGTACCGCGAGGTGCCCCACTGGGTCCGTGTGGTCATCCTGAAGCACATCGCCCGTATGATCTGCTACCAGTGGCCCGAGGAGCTTGTTCAACCCTCAGCCTCCAGAGGATCCACCCAGGATGACAAGGCAAACAGACCAAACCCCACAAGCCCTTCCTGGGTCCTTGCACCAGCCAACCCTGTGCACATCCCTGCCCAGCACACCACAAGCACCATTGGTGAGGAGCCATTCGCGGGTAGATTTGATTAGCAGACATGAAAGTGTTAAATAATCTGGGTTTATTTCGGGTAGATTATTTTAGTTTAATCTCTCTCTGCTAATCAAATCTGGGCTCATTTCGGGTAGATGTGATTAGCAGACATGAAACTGTTATAAAGTAATAGTTTAGGATCATTTCCATTTCAACCTTCAAGTCAATTTAAAAACTTCACAATTAAATTTCCGGAATTTAAATTGACTAGGTTGCCAGGAAACTGCCCCAATCCCTTCTATATCACAAAACAGCATATTATCAGAAAGCTTAAGGTAATATGCTGTTATTGTTATTGTGAACATGTGCTTGCTCAAACCTGATCAACTGCGTATTGAGCATCCAGTCTTGCTGACCAATAGCAGTGTTTCAGCACCATAGGCTAAGCATCTATGCTCATCCCTTTGTTGTTTTTAGGTCCTGGGGTGGTGTCCTCTGTGCCTGAGCTGCGTCAGATCTGCCAGGACCTGAGTGACTTGCGTGCCCACCTAACGTCGATGCAGAAGGAGGGCGTGCTTCAGGAGCAGTGGTGCCACGTAGGCTACGTACTGGACTTCCTGCTCTTCCGTATCTACCTCCTCCTCATCTCCTGCTACGCCATGGTCATTATCTGTATGTGGTGCATCTGGATCAACCAATGAGAGACCAAAAGGGTGCATTTGTTTTAGCTTGCCCATTCCATTGGTCTGAAAGTGAAATCTCAGATCACCTCAGGCAGTGGGGCGAGCTAAAACAAATGCACCCAGAGAGAGAAGAAGGGGGGGGGGGTTGAGTTAAATAAAGGTTAAAAAAAGTGTGTTAACTAGGCAAGTCATTTAAGAACAAATTCTTATATTCAATGACTGCCTAGAAACAGTGGGATAACTGCCTTGTTCAGGGGCAGAATGACAGATTTTTACCTTGTCAGCTCGGGGTTTCGATCTAGCAGCCTTTCGGTTACTGGCCCAACACTAACCACTAGGCTACCTGCCGCCCCCCTCTAACCACTAGGCCACCTGCCGCCCCCCCTCTAACCACTAGGCTACCTGCCGCCCCCCTCTAACCACTAGGCTACCTGCCGCCCCCCCTCTAACCACTAGGCTACCTGCCTGCCGCCCCTACAGTCATATGCCCCTACAGTCCATGTAGGCTTACTACATGTTATTTATCTGATATACTAAATGCCTGTGGAGATTTTAGTGAAACGCTACCATGTTCACCAAGAATAACACCCCACTGAAGGTTTAGAAGCCCTGAGGTCTAAAGGTTTAGAAGCCCCGAGGTCTGAGGGTTTCGAAGCCCCGAGGTCTGAGGGTTTAGAAGCCCCGAGGTCTGAGGGTTTAGAAGCCCCGAGGTCTGAGGGTTTAGAAGCCCCGAGGTCTGAGGGTTTAGAAGCCCCGAGGTCTGAGGGTTTAGAAGCCCCGAGGTCTGAGGGTTTAGAAGCCCCGAGGTCTGAGGGTTTAGAAGCCCCGAGGTCTGAGGGTTTAGAAGCCCCGAGGTCTGAGGGTTAAGAAGCCCCAAAGGTTAAGAAGCCCCGAGGTCTGAAGGTTTAGAAGCCCCGAGGTCTGAAGGTTTAGAAGCCTCGAGGCTTTAGAAGCCCCGAGGGTTTAGAAGCCCCGAGGGTTTGGAAGCCCCGAGGGTTTAGAAGCAGCGAAGGTTTAGAAGCCCCGAAGGTTTAGAAGCCCCGAGGTCTGAATACACATTTTTCATGAACAATAAACTGAAGTACTCGACTGAAAGAGCTGTGTTCTGTGTGTGTGTGTGTGTGTGTGTTTGTGTGTGTGTATACACACCAGCCCTTACTATACCAGTCCTCATTACCCACAGTGCTCAATTAACACTTAAGCCTGCTAACAGCCTGCGAAGCTGTAAAATAACAAAATGGAAAAAGGCTATAAATTCACCTCCTAATTGTCTTGCCTTTTACTTGACTCCGTTGGACTCCTGTCTAAATGTAAGATTCTGTGTCTTGTGGCAGAAAAACATCAAGCCATGGTGACGTCCCAATAACCTCTCCTTCCTCCTCATGTGTTCCCTCATTCACCACTCCCAAGTTTTAAAGCATTAGATTGGAGTAAGGCACGCGCTAGAGGGAGTTTCCATAAACCAGTCAATTCTTCTAAATTCCATGGAGGGAAGTGAGTGCACTCTTCAGGAGAAACAAGACTGGGATGTAACCCAAAACTACTTTGCCCCTAAGGGCTACCGTACAAACCACCCATCCATCCCACAATCCCCCAGGAACCAGCAACGACAACAGGAGAAAACAGTCTGACCAGTCTTTAATTGTCATCATATTTGAATTATATAACAGTACATAAAACACAAACAATAGCATTTTCTTCCAGTAGTTTACTTAAAGCTCCACAGCACCCTACACGTAAAAAAAAAACAGTGTTATATTTAATAAGGACGGGAGTCTGCTTGGATTGGGGAGGCCATCAGTAAAAACAGTGTTATATTTAATAAGGACGGGAGTCTGCTTGGATTGGGGAGGCCATCAGTAAAATCAACTGGAGATCAGGTCCTGTATTCACAATGTGTCTTGGAGTAGAAGTGCTGATCTAGGATCAGTTTTGCTGTTCAGATCATAATGGATACTACTATATGGACTGGTGGGGGGGACTGAACACGGGCCCAGACACCTTCCGGGCGACGATTATATCAATAGCGTTTCTATTTAAAGCAGGCTTGTTAAAATGTTAGATGAATAAGGTTATACTCCCCTGGTTGGCAATAGACTATACACGAATATCTGTCGGGAAGGGAACATTGAATTATGAGTCTTATGAGGGCCAACTATGCTGTTCTGGAGTTTTTTTTTTTTTTTTACAGCAGGCATGCCAGTCTGTATATATGTAGCCGTGTTATATATGGGCTAGTTTCCCACAGACACACAAAGTCTAAAAGGAAATTCTCCATCCTAAAAGCTTCTTAGTCAGAGGCTTAATCTGGCAGGAAAACCAGAGCAAAATGTTGTGTATTACCAATCGTCTTGTGAATGAGCACACTCCCCACCCCCCACCCCAAGACACAACATCACTAACCAGAGTGACCAACAGAAAACCAAATAGATTTGTCCCAAAACTCAAACACAACCGTTCCATATCTTCTTTCCATCAGTCGTCATAAACATTAAAATGGTGAAACTTGGGATGATGGATTAACACGCTGTGGGGAAACCGAACAGACACTCTGAATACAGCAAAACCATGAAAGACAGTAAAGCCCTTCAGGAATATTGGACCTCAGCCCAAGAGGCCCAAGATTAATCCATGTAGCAACAAGATCAAGATGGTCGTACGAGGCTGAAGTCAGAACGGTACTATAACCTGTAAAGCCCTATATGCTTTGTGTGAGATAAACATCACCAACACCCCTCCCCCAACCCGACAGACCAGTGCAATTAAATTGAATAAATCAACAACAAAAACACACTTCATATTTGACACAAAAACAGAAACATTAAGTGTCCAATTAGGCTGGTGCTTTTCAGCAGGTACAGACCCACACAGTACAGACCCACAGTACAGACCCACACAGTACAGACCTACACACACATACCCCTCACACACACACACACACACCCACCCCTCTCTCACACACACACACACCCCCACACCTCTCACACACACACTTTTTTTGTAGGATGCACACAAAGCAGGACAAACACGCTGCCTCATCTTACAAAATATCCGTAACTCTGTGCAACACTGACTGAAAGACTCCCTCCAAAGACCTGTCATTCCAACTCCTCCAGAACGACCAATGGTGCACCAGCTCTGCCAGTATAAGAACATTGGTCGCAGAGGCACTTGGCTAAAATAGCCTGAAATGGGTTGGAGTAAATCGCACTTGTATTAAAGGGATTTTTTATTTTTATTTGTTGTGGTTGATTTCAGTACTTCTACCTTCCTTGTTCTATTTAAATTGATCAACTTGTTGACATAAATGGCAGGACTACATCATACGATGGATATCTGCAATCAGAGCAGAAAACCATAAAAGCAGCCAATATGTTAATATAATATGTTATTTAGCGTATTGGCAAGACATTCACAAAACAATAGCAAGAATCCAAACCATCAGAGCTCATCCACTATCCAGAAGCTGGACTTTCAGGGGAAAGAGGGATGAATGGAGAGAGGAGTTGAAGGAATAAGGTCCCTACAATCATTGTCATGCTGTGCTCTTGGTTTTTCCATCTTTCTTTTCCAGCTCCCTCGTTTCCTCAGTTCGTCGTCCTAGCTCCACGCCACCCTCGTTTCCTCAGTTCGTCGTCCTAGCTCCCTACCACCCTCGTTTCCTCAGTTCGTTGTCCTAGCTCCCCACCACCCTCGTTTCCTCAGTTCGTCGTCCTAGCTCCCCGCCACCCTCGTTTCCTCAGTTCGTCGTCCTAGCTCCCCGCCACCCTCGTTTCCTCAGTTCGTCGTCCTAGCTCCCCGCCACCCTCGTTTCCTCAGTTCGTCGTCCTAGCTCCCCGCCACCCTCGTTTCCTCAGTTCGTCGTCCTAGCTCCACGCCACCCTCGTTTCCTCAGTTCGTCGTCCTAGCTCCCCGCCACCCTTGTTTCCTCAGTTCGTCGTCCTAGCTCCACGCCACCCTCGTTTCCTCAGTTCGTCTTCCTAGCTCCCCGCCACCCTCGTTTCCTCAGTTCGTCGTCCTAGCTCCCCGCCACCCTCGTTCCCTCAGTTTGTCGTCCTAGCTCCACGCCACCCTCGTTTCCTTAGTTCGTCGTCCTAGCTCCACGCCACCCTCGTTTCCTCAGTTCGTCGTCCTAGCTCCCGCCTCCCTCGTCCTCCTCCTCATCCTCCTGCTCCTCCATGTTCTTGCGTGCCATCCTCTCCCGCCGCTCTGCCAAGCGCTGACACCGCGGGCACTCCTTGCCTGCCTGAAAACATTTGCTGTGGAAACACGCCTTGCACTCTGAAAGACAAAACACAAAAGAAAGATATCAGTGAAAAAAAAACTAGCACTCTGAAACACTATGTAAGAGAGAGACACACAAAAATGGGCGGGGTCCCGTTTAAAAAGACATCGTCTTGTGGATGTGTAGAGGAAGAACACCAGGACATAAATGGACAACGTCCTTATTCGCTCAAAAAGGGGTGTTCCAACTCCCCTGTTGACCAACTTAAGCAAACATAGGGGGAGCGTTCGGCAACGCTAATAACCGGTTTGACAACATTGCTCACAATGGGAAGAGGACTGAGGTGTTGTGATGTCACGGCAGAAGAGCCAATGATAGTCTCTGAAGCGAGGGGGGAGGGGTGACAGAAAACTATAAAATAAGAGGTAAGGCTGGTGGCAAAGGCAGAAGGTGGGACAGAGGAGTGGTAAAAACACAGAAACTTGTCAAGAGTCAGTTCACCACTCAAACCAGTTCAGACATGACCGCAGTGAGAAGCCTCAATAGAGGCAGAGACACCGCTTCTAAAGCTCAAAAATGTGTGCCTGAACCATTTCAGGAAACACCTGTGTGGAAGCTTCGAATGCACACATTTTTTAAACCCTATATTTCGAATGAATATTATTGTTCCCACGATAATGAAATGACAAAAGAAACTGAAATTCACAAATGTGTTTATTTGACATTCAAACAGAGAAGTTGATGCTTAAATAATAGATGGTGAACAGCCAGGCAACACATCGAACGAACAACACTTTCTCTCAGTCCAGTTGATCCTCCATTACCCACATCTCTCTTCCCCACGCTTCACAATATAAACCTGTCTCTTAAATAACACACAAAGAACTACTTTCAAATACTAAAACAACTTCTTTTCAGACAGGGCAGACAGCAATAGCAACTCTTAAATTATGCCATGTCACATTTGAAATTGATGAACACAGCTGACAAACACTGTAGCCGAAAACACTCGGTTAAAAACAATGTTATCTGACAATGACCTCTAACACACACATTCTGTACATCAGAAGGTGAGGCCAGTAGGACCTTTTGACCTTTCACAGCCATACTGAGTAGAGGCCAGAGCCCAGTGAGGCACCAAGGAGAGGCCAGAGCTCAGTGAGGCACCAAGGAGAGGCCAGAGCTCATTGAGGCACCAAGGAGAGGCCAGAGCTCAGTGAGGCACCAAGGAGAGGCCAGAGCCCAGTGAGGCACCAAGGAGAGGCCAGAGCCCAGTGAGGCACCAAGGAGAGGCCAGAGCCCAGTGAGGCACCAAGGAGAGGCCAGAGCTCAGTGAGGCACCAAGGAGAGGCCAGAGCTCAGTGAGGCACCAAGGAGAGGCCAGAGCCCAGTGAGGCACCAAGGAGAGGCCAGAGCTCAGTGAGGCACCAAGGAGAGGCCAGACAACAAGATCAAACAACCGTGGCAGCCACAACCAAAGATGTCGGAACATCCTATAACTACCTTCCACCAGTAGTGCCACCCTGCACCATAAAAACCAGTCCAACCACCACCACCATAGTGAAGAAAACTCAAGCCACCACACACACAGAAACGCAAAGAATTCCACGCAAGAAGTGATCAACATTGAAATTAACTAAGTTTAAATTCTAGGCTGTGACTGCCAATGTGAATTGATACCCAAGTAAACAATATCCTAAGTTAGATATTTCCATACCAATTCACCTCGGTCCACACGTTTCCATCACAGCTAGTGCAAGTCAATGTTAATGTGCTACATTCTGCATCTCTCAATCATGTCTTTTGGAATTCAAGTTATTTTCCTAATTCCAGATTGACCAGTAAACCATAGGGGTTTGATTTGGAATACAGCAACTGATTAGGGATTGATTGTAACCAAACCTTTTCTGCTATTCTCTTCATCCTTCCCAATACTCAGAGAGGGGGAATTTCTTTCTGTTTAGAAGTCATCTATGTTTTCCAAGGAGAGGTCAATGAAACGCTGCTTTCCCTCCCCTCCTCGCACTCTTCCCTCCATCCTCTATCTGACTTCACTTCCGTTAGTCTTGGCGAGAGAGCCTTGGTCACCGCCCTCCATCTATTGCTCTGTTCCTCCCCCTCTACTTCTCTCCTCCTCCGTCTCCACCGCCCTCTCACCCCGGTTCTTTTCTCTCTCCCCCCTACCGATTGTTATCCTCCTGGCTTTGCGTGTTTTGCAGGATCTCCAGTTAGATGGGGTCTCCTGCTCTTCCATTCTCTCTTTTTCATCACTCATCTTCCTCCCTTCTTTCTTTCTGGTGTCTCTGGAGAAAACGTTGAGCAACCTAAGGCCCAAAACCGGAGGTTTCACTGTGAACCATCCGTCCTTTCCTTCCACTACTACGCTGCTGTGACTCTCTTGTACTTCACTTTCTCCTTTGTCTGAACAATCTTTTTTAAAGAATTTCCCTTTACTGTCACACTTGTCTAATTCCTCTAGCTCTCCTTTCTCCTTTTTCCTCTCTACTTCCCCTTTTGAGAAGGCTTTCGCTAGCCTCCCAACCCCTGGGACTTTCCAGAGTCCTCTCCTCTCTTCCTTCTCTGTCCAATCCACATCCCCTTGTTTTTCTTTCTCTCTTTCCCTGGATCCTTTGTCCTTGGAGAAAGTGTTGGTTAGTTTGCTGACACCGAGGGCCTTAAATAAATTGCCCTTCTCTTTCTTCACGTGTCCTTCTGCACTTCCCTCACTGTCTTCCTCCCTTTCTTTGTTCTCAACCTCCTCAGTTTCAAACGTTGCTTCCTCCTCCATTCCTTTCCCTGTCTGGGTTTCTCCTTCTTGCCCTCCTTCTAGATTCTCCTCATCTTCCTCCTTTCCTTTACTCCAAAAGGCCTTGGCCAGAGTTCCATGTTGGAACGCTGTGAATAACCTCCTCGTCTCCCCTTCTGTTCTCCTCCTCTCCTTTTCTCTCTCTCCAGTCCATTTCTCCTCATCTTCCCTTGCCTCACTCTCTTCCTCCCCCTCTTCCTCTCCTCCCTCTCCCTCTCTCTTGTCTTGGGACAGGGCCCTGGCCAGCCTGCGGAACTTCCAATTTCTCCAGGAGGGGGAGAGGAAGGGAGAGGGGGCCCGTGGGACACCCAGTCCTCCCACCAGCAGGGGGGGCTCACCTTCGCAGCACGTGCACTTGTTCAACTGGAAGGGGAAGATGATGTCTTTGTCGTTGCCGCAGAACTCACACACAAAGCCCTTGGCCTGACACAGCTGTGGGAGACAAAGACAGGGATAAAGGGGAAATTGAGACATTGAGGGCAAGAGCCAAACACTGAGAAAACAATTATTATTATTTATTTTTTTACTTTGAAAATGTCACGTTAGAACACCCACAAGTCCACTGGAACACATGGCGCAAACAGTCATTTGACACACACAGTACTAGCCATCTTATAGAAGGACAACTCCAGAATGTTAGTTCACAATCACACTGGATTGGTGAAGACCAATCATCCTACTCATATGGATATTTTATTTAACCTTTATTTAACTAGGATAGAGTAAAAATACAATTAAAAATGTAAATCCCCATATCAAAATCAACAATGTATCTCTATTAGCGTATCTGAGAGTGAACTACAGTGACAACAGGAGTATCTGGTTCATGATAAGCATTCTCACCACACAGCCAGCCACGTGCGCGGAACCCAATTTCAGAAGCTCTCGTAGCCGGGGGGCCAGCTCTCCGTTGCGCACAGCGTTGAGGTCGCTGAGGGAGAACAGGTGCAGGTCCTCAGTCAGGTGACCAGGGAGGCTGTCGAACTGGTCCAGCACGCTGTGGGGGCCAAATGCAGGGACACACGTCAGGGGAACTCATACCAACAATACCATCCATAGCTGGAATACTTTACCTGTTAGTGCAGACACACAGTCATCTCAGAGGAGTAACACAGGAATACTATTAGTAGACATGTCAATGGAATGGACCGTCTCATACCAACAATACCAGTTATTGCAGGACACACACACAACTACACTAATGACTTTTTCCATTGGCAAGATAAACAAACTTAGGGATGATATGCCAGCAACAAACGCTGACACGACACATCCAAGTATATCTGACCGAAATTATGAAAGACAAGAATTGTACTTTTGAATTCTGTAAAGTCAGTGTGGAAGAGGTACATTTTTTTTTATTGTTGTCTATTAACAATGACAAGCCACCGGGGTCTGACAATCTGGATGGAAAATTACTGAGGATAATAGTGGATGATATTGCCACTCCTATTTGCCACATCTTCAATTTAAGCCTACTAGAAAGTTTGTGCCCTCAGGCCTGGAGGGAAGCAAAAGTCATTCCTGTATCTAAGAATAGTAAAGCCCCCTTTACCGGCTCAAATATCCGACCAATCAGCCTGTTACCAACCCTTAGTTGGTAACTGTAACAATGCTATTTTACAGTAAACAAATTGACAACAGACTTTCAGCACGCTTTAGGGAAGGACATCCAACAAGCACAGCACTTACACAAATTACTGATGATTGGCTGAGAGAAATTGAGAGAAATGATTGGAGAAATGATTGGCTGAGAAATGAAAAGATCAAACGATTAAAAGATTGTGGGGTCTGTTTTGTTAGACATCATCGATTATAGTCTGCTGCTGGAAAAACACGTGTGTTATGGCTTTACACCCTCTGCTTTATTGTGGATAAAGAGTTACCTGTCTAACATAACAAAGAGTGCGTTCTTTAATGGAAGCCTCTCAAACATAATAATCCAGGTAGAATCAGGAATTCCACAGGGCAGCTGTCTATGTCCCTTACTATTTAAGAATTTGACTAACGATATGCCACTGACTGAGTAAAGCCAGTAGGGCTCTGTATGCGAATGACTCAACACTATAGTTACGACAGTGACTGAAATCACTGCAACACTTAACAAAGAGCTGCAGTTAGTTTCAGAGTGGGTGGCAAGGAATAAGTTAGCCCTAAATATTCCTAAAACTAAAAGCATTGTATTTGGAACAAAACATTCACTAAACCCTAAATCTCAAGTAAATATTGTAATAAATAATGTTTAAATTGAGCAAGGTGAGATGACTAAACTGCTTGGAGTAACACTAGATTGTAAACTGTCATGGTCAAAACATATTGATGCAGTAGTAGCTAAGATGGGGAGTCTTTCTATAATAAATCAATGCTCTGCCTTAACACCATCAACAAGGCAGGTCCTACAGGCCCTAGTTTCTACCTTCTTAATAGCACTATCAACAAGGCAGGTCCTACAGGCCCTAGTTTCTACCTTCTTAACAACACTATCAACAAGGCAGGTCCTACAGGCCCTAGTTTCTACCTTCTTAACAGCACCATCAACAAGGCAGGTCCTACAGGCCCTAGTTTTGTCGCACCTGGACTGCTGTTCAGTTGTGTGGTCAGGTGCCACAAAAAAGGATTTAGGAAAATTGCAATTGGCTCAGAACAGGCCATCACGGCTGGCCCTTGGATGTACACAGAGAGCTAATATGAATAATATGCATGTCAATCTCTCCTGGCTGAAAGTGGAGGAGAGATTGACTTCATCACTACTTTTATTCATGAGATGTATTAATGTTGAATGCACCGAGCTGTCTGTCTAAACTACTGGCACACAGCTAAGACACCCATGCATACTCCACAAGACATCACTTCACAGTCCCCAAGTCCAGAACATACTATGGGAAGAACACAGTACTACATAGAGCCATGACTACATGGAACTCTATTCCACATCAAGTAACTGAAGCAGCAGTAAAATTAGATACAATTATATATATTTTTAAACACCTTATGGAACAGCGGGGACTGTGAAGCAACACAAACATTGGCACAGACACATCCCTACACACACATGATAACATACGCACTATGGATTTTGTGTTGTAGATATGTGGTAGTGGTGGAGTAGGGGCCTGGGGGCACACAGTGTGTTGTGAAATCTGTGAATGTATTGTAATGTTTTTAATATTGTATAAACTGCCTTCATTTTGCTGGACCCCAGGAATGCTAATGGAGAGCCATAATAAATACAACACAACTTACTCGCTAGCTAGGCGGCAGGTCTTGAAGAGGTTTTTCATGTGGAATAGTTGGACCCTCAAAACCTGAAGAATATTAGGAAAATATACTTAGTTCACAGAATGCATTTCAAACTCATAACCATAACGCGTTTTCCTTCTAGTACAGGTGAGTTACAGTAAACTGAAGTAAAGTAACTAACCAAACCTAAAATAAGCAGTAAACAAACCAGCATTAAACTAACCAGGCCAGTATTACAAAATCAAGTCCTCTCACCCGGACAGTCTCCAGGGCTTTGTTCTTCTTGTAGAGGCCACTGTTGATGTCGTTGGGGTTGAACAGGGGGTCTCCTGATATCTTGCCCAGCAGGTCCCGGGCAAAGTTGCTGACATAGTACTTGCTGAAGTCCCACTTCCTCAGCACACGGCCCGGCACCACTGCCTGGGCGTTCTCATGGCAACACTGGCAGAAGTAGCGGCCCAGGTACTCACAATAGCGCATTCGCTTGATGTAGTCTGTCCGGGGGGGGGGGGGGGGGTTAAGAGTTTTAATGTGAGTGAGGCAGGGGGGGGGAGGTTGACACAAAATGGCCACCGTGGGATAGGGATAACATGGGTGGTTGAGCTATGGCAGCGGGTATCTTCAATGTGATTTGTACCTGGGTCTATGCGAGTCCCGCAGCCTGCACAGCGGTAGTTTTGCTTGGCCACAACGATCTTCCTCCTGATAGAGAGAAAAGGAGAGGGAGGAGGGTTAGTGAGAGACAGGCAGAAAGAAACAAAAAGACAGAACTAGAGAAACTGACAGCGAGAGAGACAGCGACACAGCGAGAGAGACAGCGATACAGACAGCGAGAGAGACAGCGAGAGAGACAGCGAGAGAGACAGCGAGAGAGACAGAGATAGAAAGACAGAACGAGACAGCGAGTGAGACACAGCGAGAGAGACAGCGATAGAGACAGCGAGAGAGACAGCGAGAGAGACAGCGAGAGAGACAGCGAGAGAGACAGAACGAGACAGAACGAGACAGCAAGTGAGACACAGCGATACAGACAGCGAGAGAGACAGCGAGAGAGACAGCGAGAGAGACAGCGAGAGAGACAGAGATAACGAGACAGCGAGAGAGAGAGAGAAACAAAAAAGGGGGAGGCAAACAGAGAATAGTGTGAAGTCAGCAACTAAGTTTGTGACCCGTGTGTGTGTGTGTTAAGGACTCACTTGGGCGCGGGGTGAATGTTGAAGATGATCTGGGGTCGCGGCGGGGCCCACTCCAGGTTCCCTCTCACTCGGATCCTCAGCTTGTAGATATCAGCATGCTCCCCGTCATCAGGAGAGATGGGCAGGGAGTCAGGGATGGGCAGGAGCTGAGTGGAGCAGGATACAGGTCAGTTTGTGTGAGTCTGTGTGTGTGTGTCTATGTGTGTGTGTGTGTGTGTGTCTATTTGTGTGTGTGTGTGTGTGTGTATTTGTGTGTGTGTGTGTGTGTGTGTGTGTGTGTGTATTTGTGTGTGTGTGTGTGTGTATTTGTGTGTGTGTGTGTATTTGTGTGTGTGTGTGTGTGTGTGTGTGTGTGTATTTGTGTGTGTGTGTGTGTGTGTGTGTGTGTGTGTGTGTGTATTTGAGTGTGTGTGTATTTGTGTGTGTGTGTATTTGTGTGTGTGTGTGTGTGTGTGTGTATTTGTGTGTGTGTGTGTGTGTGTGTGTGTGTATTTGTGTGTGTGTGTGTGTGTGTGTGTGTATTTGTGTGTGTGTGTGTGTGTGTGTGTGTATTTGTGTGTGTGTGTGTGTGTGTGTGTATTTGTGTGTGTGTGTGTGTGTGTGTGTGTGTGTGTGTGTATTTGTGTGTGTGTGTGTATTTGTGTGTGTGTGTGTGTGTGTGTGTGTGTGTACCTTCTGTGGTGCATCATGTTCTGGGACCAGCCATTCGAGCTCCGAGGCTGCAGGGAGCTGCATGCCCTCAAACTGCCTGAGCAGGCCCATGGCCACCGACTCAGCAGAGTTAGACTGGAGGAACGACGGAGAACTGAGAGAGAGAGAAAGATTGATAGTCGGAATAGAGAACAAGCATACACCAAACTGTTTAATTTGAACTAGCGCAAACAATAGCCTAATTCCAGCTACCGCAAACATTAGCCTAATTCCAACAGCCGCAAACAATAGCCTAATTCCAGCTACCGCAAACATTAGCCTAATTCCAGCTACCGCAAACATTAGCCTAATTCCAGCTACCGCAAACAATAGCCTAATTCCAGCTACCGCAAACAATAGCCTAATTCCAGCTACCGCAAACAATAGCCTAATTCCAGCTACCGCAAACAATAGCCTAATTCCAGCTACCGCAAACAATAGCCTAATTCCAGCTACCGCAAACAATAGCCTAATTCCAGCTACCGCAAACAATAGCCTAATTCCAGCTACCGCAAACAATAGCCTAATTCCAGCTACCGCAAACAATAGCCTAATTCCAGCTATCGCAAACAATAGCCTAATTCCAACCACCGCAAACAATAAGTAAGCATCTGCCTCTGATTTCACAAGGTTGCAAGTTCGAATCCAGCAATAGAAAGACAAACATTTTGACGATATGATTATTATTCCATACAGCTACAAGGACGCACTTTCATGCTAGGTTTATGACCTCATATTGGAGCTGATCGAGACCCAAACTGATGTATAAAACTCTCTTTCAATTATCCACAAGCACCATGAAACCTGTAACACAAGAAATTCATTTTGACTTGGTGAAAATCAGTTTTTAGGAGCTAACTTTTTCCATGTGGTTTCTTCCTTCACAAACTCCTAAATATTTGGTAAAATTATTCATTTTGTGTACGGTTTCCTAGAAAACAAGGGTGGCTCAATTTACCCCTTTGGCTCAATGTACCCCACTCCCCCCTACCAGGAGTCGGCAACCTTTTTCATGTTTATTTGACCTTTATTTAACTAGGCAAGTCAGTTAAGAACAAATTATTATTTTCAATGACGGCCTAGGAACAGTGGGTCAACTGCCTGTTCAGGGGCAGAACGACAGATTTGTACCTTGTCAGCTCAGGGATTTGAACTTGCAACCTTTCGGTTACTAGTACAACGCTCGAACCACTAGGCTACCCTAATTGACAATTAATAATTTATCCTACCATTTCTACCAATCTATATGCCAGTTATGATTTTCATATGTGCATTACAACTAATTGTGCACGTAGATTATACACTTTTGGAAATCTTAGACCAAGACTTATCCTATCAGAGGGCAAGTTGGTGAGTGCTCTTAACCTCTTTGATCTCTAGGGGCGCTATTTCATTTTTGGATAAAAAACGTTCCCGTTTTAAGCGCGATATTTTGTCACGAAAAGATGCTCGACTATTCATATTCTTGACAGTTTTTGAAAGAAAACACTGAAGTTTCAGAATCTGCAAAGATAGTCTGTAAGTGCCCCAGAACTCATTCTACAGGCGAAACCAAGATGATGCGTCAACCAGGAAATGAGCAGATTTCTGAAGCTCTGTTTTCCATTGTCTCCTTATATGGAGATGCGATCTGTGATTGCGCAAGGAATGAGCCTACACTTTCTGTCGTTCTCCCAAGGCGTTAGCAGCATTGTGACGTATTTGTAGGCATATCATTGGAAGATGGAAAATGTAGTCTCTTATGGTCAAAGTGTCCGCCTGGTGTCCCTGCGTCGAAATTGGAGCGTAAAGCCAGGTGCAATTATTTTTCCATTTGAGAGCAAGGAGAAACCAGGCTTCCAGGAAGGATATATCATTGAAGAGATATGTGGAAAAACACCTTGAGGATTGATTCTAAACCACGTTTGCCATGTTTCAGTCGATATTATGGAGTTAATTTGGAAAAAAGTTCGCGTTTTGAGGGCTGAATTTTCGTTTTTTTGGGGGTTTTTTTGGTAGCCAAATGTGATGTACAAAACGGAGCTATTTCTAATACACAAAGAATCTTTTTGGAAAAACTGAGCATCTGCTATCTAACTGAGAGTCTCCTCATTGAAAACATCAGAAGTTCTTCAAAGGTAAGTTATTTTATTTGAAGGCATTACTTGTTTTTGTGATAGTTGCCTGCTAAATGCTAACGCTAATGCTAACGCTAAATGCTACGCTAGCTAGCTACTGTTACACAAATGATTGTTTTCCTATGGTTGAAAAGCATATTTTGAAAATCTGAGATGACAGTGTTGTTAACAAAAGGCTAAGCTTGAGAGATAGCATATTTATTTCATTTCATTTGCGATTTTCATGAATAGTTAACGTTGCGTTATGGTAATGAGCTTAGGTCTATAAATAGAATCCCGGATCCGGGTTTGGTCGTCGCAACAGATTAACAAGTTGGTGAGTGCTCTTAACAAGTTGGTGAGTGCTCTTAACAAGTTGGTGAGTGCTCTTTGCCCTATTTCCACAAGTGCATAGGGCAAAGGATATAGAGGTCGATTTGGCATTAGGCTAACATCTTTGAGGAGGGAGGAAGTAGTTCTTACATAGATTCTGATCCGAGGAAAGAGCGGCCACTGGATGTCACACCGCGCTTTATGTCTGCATCTGAGAGAGAGAAAGAGAAAGGAACCTCAACATAACAGCAGGACATATGCCCTGGCCGTGAGCAGAGCAATCAGGCTCAACCCCCCACTATTACACCCGCCCAAGCCCCATCCTGCGACCTAAGAGGTATGTGACAGATGCTCAACATGCTCTGCTCACACCTACTGTGATGGTCCGGGGCCTAAACCACAAAACAACACTAGACACTATGGAACACAAAGCGTTTACTATCTCTTCCTGGAATATATACAAGGTCTGAGGTCATCTGCCTTTGACCTAATGAGCAGGAACCCAGACTTCATCAAAGAAACTGAAATTACAGACATTGTCATCCTACAAGAAACGTGTTATAAAGGAGACGGACCCACTGGTTGCCCTCTAGGTTACAGAGAGCTGGTAGTCCCATCCACCACACTACCAGGTGTGAAACAGGGAAGAGACTCAGGGTGTATGCTAATTTTATATAGGGCAGACCTAACCCACTTCTTAAATTAGTCAATACAGTAACATTTTACATCTGCCTAGACATGAATAAGGAAATTCTCAGAAAAATGTGAACAAACAAACACCATTGTAAATGCAACCTATATTTATGTTGATTTATTTTCCCTTTTGTACTATAACAATGTGCACATCATTACAACATTGTATACAGACAATTACACTTGACATGTCTTTTTAATTTTGGAACTTTTGTGAGTGTTAATGTTTACAGTGATTTTTATTTATTTATTTATTTCACTTTTGTTTATTAATCTCTCTTCCTTGCTTTGGCAATGTAAACATATGTTTTTCCCTTGCCATTAAAGCCTCTTACATTTTGAGAGAGAGAGAGGAACAGAGATAGATCGAGATTAGGCTCAGTGCTTTTAAAAAGCACAACTATCAAACTATAGCATCACCTGGTTCAAAAGAAAGGCATCAAATTCAGACAATCACAAAGAAAAATCACTACCTTTATATGCAAAGGACTGATCTATCCTTAACCCGTTAGAATTCGCAGCGAACTGACATATTCCACAAGTGTCCTTTGTCTTATGAAAGCCTACCACGCAGCAGTATGTCTCACCAATGCTGCAATTATTGTCTTATATTATCTTATCATTTATTGATAGCTTACGCCCTTATAGAACATAGGTGGCAGCCATTTTGTTTGTAGGCTCTTAACTCTAGTCTTGCACGTGTCATATCTGATGTTTATTTTAAAGGAGATATATGTAATATAGTTGCATTGTCATTTCAGTAAATGTCAATAGATTTAGAGTAATAGTGGAATCATAGTGTTTCACAATATTTATCCCCCCCCCCCCCCAAAAAAAAAATGGGCCCACACAAAACATACTTTAGGTAATGAAGCCGATTATGTTGTTCCTTTCACGGGTCACATTATTTTACATGATGAAGTTTACCGTAGTTCCCCAGAACAGTTGAGACAGTCACATGTTTGTTTTTATAGAGCACAACGGGAGAAAGCAGGAGCAGGAGAATCCAGCAGTGTATTTGGTTAATGAAAACTGGGATAGAGCCCAACCCATAGCTCCCTGGCCTCCTTAGCCCCGCCCCGCCCCCACCAGACCAGATACCTGAGAAGAGGGAGGTGTGCGACAGGGAGACACTCTTAGACACCGCCATCAGGGACTGGCCCTCACAGCCATCTGAGAGACATAGATTACACTCAGCAACCAGCCCCACATATATACTACACACCACCACATATATACTATATAGTACTACACACCACCACATATATACTATATAGTACTACACACCACCACATATATACTATATAGTACTACACACCACCACATATATACTATATAGTACTACACACCACCACATATACAATATATATTACTACTCACCAACAAAAACAGTTGAAGTCGGAAGTTTACATACAAGTTAGCTAAATACATTTAAAAACTCAGTTTCACAATTCCTGACATTTAATCCTAGTAAAAAGTATCCGTCTTAGGTAAGTTAGGATCACCACTTTATTTTAAGAATGTGAAATGTCATAATAATAGTAGAGAATTATTAATTTCAGCTTTTATTTCTTTCATCACATTCACAGTGGGTCAGAAGTTTACATACATTCAATTAGTATTTGGTAGCATTGCCTTTAAATTGTTTAACTTGGGTCAAACGTGTCAGGTAGCCTTCCACAAACTTGGGTGAATTTTGGCCCATTCCTCCTGACAGAGCTGGTGTAACTGAGTCAGGTCTGTAGGCCTCCTTGCTCGCACACACTTTTTCAGTTCTGCCCACAAATCTTCTATAGGATTGAGGTCAGTTCTTTGTGATGGCCACTCCAATACCTTGACATTGTTGTCCTTAAGCCATTTTGCCACAACTTTGGAAGTATGCTTGGGGTCATTGTTCATTATGAATACTCATTTGCGACCAAGCTTTAACTTCCTGACTGATGTCTTGAGATGTTGCTTCAATATATCCACATAATTCTCCTGCCTCATGTAGCCATCTAGTTTGTGAAGTGCACCAGTCCCTCCTGCAGCAAAGCACCCCCACAACAAGATGCTGCCACCCCCAGGCTTCACGTTTGGGATGGTGTTCTTCGGCTTGCAAGCCTCCCCCTTTTTCTTCCAAACATAACGATGGTCATTATGGCCAAACAGTTCTATTTTTGTTTCATCAGACCAGAGGACATTTCTCCAAAAAGTACAATCTTTGGCCCCATGTGCAGTAGTAGTCTGGCCTTTTTTGGAGGTGGCTTCTTCCTTGCTGAGCGGCCTTTCAGCTTATGTCGATATTGGACTCATTTTACTGTGGCTATAGATACTTTGTAACCGTTTCCTCCAGCATCTTCACAAGGTCCTTTGCTGTTGTTCTGGGATTGATTTGCACTTTTCGCACCAAAGTGCGTTCATCTCTAGGAGACAGAACGCGTCTCCTTCCTGAGCGGTGTCACGGCTGCATGATCCCATGGCGTTTATACTTGCGTACTATTGTTTGTACAGACGAATGTGGTACCTCCTAGCATATGGAAATTGCTCCCAAGGATGAACCAGACTTGTGGAGGTCTACAATTGATTTCTTTTGATTTTCTCATGATGTCAAGCAAAGAGGCACTAAGTTTGAAGGTAGGCTTTGAAATACATCCACAGGTACACCTCCAATTGAATCAAATGATGTCAATTAGTCTATTAGAAGCTTCTAAAGCCATGACATAATTTTCTGGAATTTTCCAAGCTGTTTAAAGGCACAGTCAACTTAGTGTATGTAAACTTCTGACCTACTGGAATTGTGATACAGATATAAGTGAAATAATCTGTCTGCAAACCATTTTGGGAAAAATTACTTGTCAAAACTATAGTTTGTTAACAAGAAATTTGTGGAGTGGTTGAAAAACGAGTTTTAAGACTCCAACCTAGCACAATTGGCCTAGCGTCGCCCGGGTTAGGGAGGGCGTGGTCGGTAGGGGTGTCCTTGTCTCATCGCGCACCAGCGACTCCTGTGGCGGGCTGGGCGCAGTGTACGCTAGCCAAGGTGGCCAGGTGCACGGTGTTTCCTCCGGCGCATTGGTGCGGCTGGCTTCCGGGTTGGATGTGCGCTGTGTTAAAGAAGCAGCGGCTTGGTTGGTTGTGTATCGGAGGACGCATGACAACTCCCGAGCCCGTACGGGAGTTGTAGCGATGAGACAAGATAGTAGCTACTACAACAATTGGATACTACGAAATTGGGGAGAAAAAGGGGTAAAATTCAACAAAAAAAAACAAAAAAAATATAAAAAATTTGATGTTATTTTAATGGTTATTTTATGTTTGTTTGTTATGTTTGTTTTTTTGCTTTTCTTTCAAAAACAAGGACATTTCAAAGTGACCCAAAATTTTGAATGAGTGTGTGTATACACCACTACCTAAATACTACCTCACACCCCCACACATAACCTTTAACCTACTACATACCCACATATATACTACATCCTATACACTACCCACAAAGCAGTACTTTGTGTACCCCTTACACATATGAAGGACATGGGAACACACATTAAAGCCCACCCAACCATGCTGATAGTCAGCAATTTATTTTTTATTTTTTTATTTTACCTTTATTTAACCAGGCAAGTCAGTTAAGAACAAATTCTTATTTTCAATGACGGCCCTAGGAACAGTGGGTTAACTGCCTGTTCAGGGGCAGAACGACATATTTTGTACCTTGTCAGCTCGGGGATTTGAACTTGCAACCTTCCGGTTACTAGTCCAACGCTCTAACCACTAAGCTACCCTGCCGCCTCTACACTCTAACCACTAGGCTACCCTGCCGCAATGTTAGGTATAATGTGTGTTCAAGTGTTAGCCCACAAACCCTGTTAGTTAAGACTGGTACAGTATCTTAGAAGCTGGATCCACAGAAAACGTAACACATCCTCTAATCTTTTTCATTCAAATAAGTCTGTGCGTGTAGGTTAAAAACACCCACCCCTTTTCGTGAAGCCACAGTTATGACTACCAGCCTGTGCCTAGTAACCTTACATGAACCTGCCTTCGTATGCTCTTATCATAGATAATAAAATATTTATAACTTTTACAAAACACACACACACACACCAATCTATCTTTCCCTAACAGTCCAGAGAGCAATGTTAACGACTGCCAGTAAAAATGGGAGACGTTTTCCGGCCTTGGTGGGTGAATATGATGGGACACCTGCCGATGAGGTGGTGAATGATATGGGACATGACGTGCATTTAATGTCTCCCCTCCCTCGCTCTACCTTTCAGCTCACACTCCTCCACCTCCTCAGCCGAGCCGGAGTTGGACAGGTGAAAGGAATCCTGGGAGCTCCTGCGGGAGCACCCACTGTCTGTTGAATGGAACACTAAAATAGGGGGATGGGGGGGGGGGGGGATGGGGGGGGGGGGGGGGAGAGAGCCAGATGGTTAAAATGAATACCAGCAAAATGACGACATGGGGACTAAGCCCAAAATGGAGGAGTTCTATGGGTGCCAGAAGATGTGAGCGAAGTTGAGGGGTTGGAAATCCCGGTGCTGACGAGCAGCTCAAACCGCTCCGCTAAAAACCGATCCGTGCTCACATAAGGGAGAAAAAAATAATAAAAAATAATAATAAAAATCCCCATCTATTTTTGTGACTACCTGAACCTACCATTTCATTTTTAAGTATTGAAACCAAAACGATATGGATTTGAATGAAAAGTATTTGAATACGCCTAAGAAGGAACGAAAATAAATGTCAGCTATATTATTTTAATTATTACAAGGCTATAGCTTAGAAAGAAATACATTGTGAAGCATTTGCGAGCGCCACACAAATAGGCTGTTAAGGACATAAAGCCCTCAGCATTTAAACAACATTTCATTGTATTAAATCACTATAGTCTTTACATTATAGTCTATACAGTACAGCATTTGGAAAGTACTCAGACCCCTTGACTTCTTCCACATTTTGTTACGTTCCAGCCTTATTAGAAAAAGGATTCAATTGTTTTTTCCCCTCATCAATTTACATACAATACCGCATTATGACAAAGCAAAAACAGATTTGACTTTATTTTTGGCACATTTTGTTGATGTGCATTTGACAGCGATGACAGCCTCGAGTCTTCTTGGGTATGAGGCTACAGGCTTGGTACACCCTGTATTTGGAGAGTTTCTCCCATTCTCATCTGCAGAGCCTCTCAAACTCGGTCAGGTTGGAGGGGGAGCATTGCTGCACAGCCATTTTCAAGTCCCCCCAGAAATATTTGATCAGGTTCAAGTCTGGGCTCTGGCTGGGCCACTCAAGGACATTCAGAGACTTGTCCCAAAGCCACTCTTGTGTTGTCTTGGCTGTGTGCTTAGGGTCATTGTCCTGTTGGAAGGTGAACCATCACCCCAGTCTGAGGTCCTGAGCAGGTTTTCTTCGAGGATCTCGGTTCTTTGCGCCGTTCATCTTTCCCTCGATCCTGACTAGTCTCTCAGTCCCTGCCGCTGAAAAACATCCCCGCATCATGATGCTGCCACCACCATGCTTCATCGTAGGGGTGGTGCCAGGCTTCCTTCAGATGTGATGCTTGGCATTCAGGCCAACATTTTAGTTTCATCAGACCAGAGAATCATGTTTCTCATGGCCTGAGAGTCCTTTAGGTTCATTTTGGCAAGTCCAAGTGGGCTGTCGTGCCTTTTTACTGAGGAGTAGCTTCTGTCTGGCCACTACCATAAAGGCCTGATTGGTGGAGTGCTGCAGAGATGGTTGTCCTTCTGGAAGGTTCCCTCATCTCCATAGAGGAACTCTGCCAGAGTGACCATCAGGTTTTGGTCACCTCCCTGACCAAGGCCCTTCTCCCCTCATTGATCAGTTTGGCCGGGCGGCCAGCTCTAGGAAGAGTCTTGGTGGATATAAACCTCATCCATTTAAGAATGACGGAGGCCACTGTGTTCTTGGGGACCTTCGATAATGCAGAAATGTTTTGGCACCCGTCCCCAGATCTGGGCTTCGACACAATCCTGTCTCAGAGCTCTACGGACAATTCCTTCGACCTCATGGCTTGGTTTTTGCTGTGACATGCACTGTCAACTGTCGGAACTTATATAGACAGGTGTGTGCCTTTACAAATAATGTCCAATCAGTTGAACTTACCACAGGTGGACTAAAATCAAGTTGTAGAAACATCAAGGAGGATCAATAGAAACAGGATGCACAGAGTCTCATAGCAAAGGGTCTAAATATTTATGCAAATAAGGTACGTTATTTATTTTTTATACATTTGCATAAATGTATTTGTAATTATGGGGTATTGTGTGTGTAGATTGATGAGGACAAAATGGTATTTCATTCATTTTAGAATAAGGCTGTAACGTAACAAAATGTGGGAAAAGTCAAGAGGTCTGAATACTTTCTGAATGCGCTGTAGGCTGTGACTTAGAAATACAAATGACATTTTTTTTTTACAAGTAGGCTTAAAGGTTTTTAGGCAAAATAACCCAATCAAAATGGAAAGCTCCTTGAACTTGGTAATATGCCATGCCTAATGGGCCAAAATCAATTATGGCCTATTGTATAGATAATAACAAAAATGAGCCATGACCAGCCTTTCAAAGCACTTCATGGCTACCAACATGAGTGCTACAGGGCGGTAATCATTTAGGCAGGTTACCTTCACTTTCTTGGCCACAAGGAAAATCGTGGTCTGTTTGAAACATGTAGGTATTACAGACTCGGTCAGGGAGAGGTTGAAAATGTCAGTGAAGACACTTGTCAGTTGGTCAGCGTATGCTCGTAGTACATGTCCTGGTAATCCGTCTGACCCTGCGGCCTTGTGAATGTTGACCTGTTTAAAGGTCTTACTCACATCAGCTATGGAGAGCGCGATCACACAGTCGTCCAGAACAGCTGATGTTGAAAATGTCAGTGAAAACACTTGCCAGTTGGTCCGCACATGCTTTGAGTACATGTCCTGGTAAACCGTCTGGCCAAGCGGTGAATGTTGGCCTGTTTTAAGGTCTTGCTCACATCGGCTACGGAGAGCGTGATCACACAGTCGTCCAGAACAGCTGGTGCCCTCATCCATGCTTCAGAGTCGCTTGCCTCGAAGCGAACATAAAAGGCATTTAGCTCGTCTGGTAGGCTCGAGTCACTGGGTAGCTCACGGCTGGGTTTCCCTTTGTAGTCAGTAACAGTTTTCATGCCCTGCCACATGCAACGAGCGTCGCAACCGGTGTAGTAGGATTCAGTCTTAGTCATGTATTGATGCTTTGCCTGTTTGATGGTTTGTCTGAGGGCATAGCGGGATTTCTTATAAGCGTCGGGATTAGTGTCCCACTCCTTGAAAGACGCAGCTCTAGCCTTTAGCTAGGTGCGGATGTTGCGGGTAATCCATGGCTTCAGGTTGCGATATGTGCGTATGGTATGTGGGGAAGACATCGTCAATGCACTTATTGATGAAGCCAGTGACTAAGGTGGTATACTCCTCAATGTCATTGGATGAATCCCGGAACATATTCCAATCTGTGCTAGCAAAACAGTCCTGTAGCGTAGCATCCGCATCATCTGACCGCTTCCATATTGAGCGAGTCACTGGTACTTCCTGCTTTCGTTTATGCTTGTAAGCAGGAATCAGGAGGATAGAATTACGGTCAGATTTGCCAAATGGAGGGCGAGGGAGAGCTTTGTACGCGTCTCGGTGTGTGGAGTAAAGGTGGTTGCACATTTGATAAGCTGGTAGAAACGAGGTAAAACAGATTTAAGTTTGCCTGCATTAACGTCCCCGGCCACTAGGAGTGCCACTTCTGGATGAGCATTTTCTTGTTTGCTTATGGCGTTATACAGCTCGTTGAGTGCGGTCTTCGTGCCAGCATTGGTTTGCGGTGGTAAATATAAGGCTGTATTTTTATTTTTTTTACCTTTGTTAAACTAGGCAAGTCAGTTAAGAACAAATTCTTATTTACAATGACGACCTACCCCGGACAAACCCGGACGACGCTGGGCCAATTGTGCGCCGCTCTATGGGACTCCCAATCACGGCCGCGTGTGAAACCGCCTCGATTCGAACCAGGGACTGTAGTGACGCCTCTTGCACTGAGATGCAGTGCCTTAAGACCGCACAATTGGCCCAGCGTCATACGGGATTGTCCGGTGTAGGGCATCATTGTAAACAAGAGTTAGTTTTTTAAGTGACTTGCCTAGTTAAATAAAGGTTAAATAAAATACAAAAAGAGGATGTCTTCCTCAATTGACCCTCCATAAATGTAACGGACATACCAGGAGCTGTGCCAGGCCCGCCACGTCTGTTGACTCATCCAGCTGTAACACATAAAATTCACTGGCTTGTAAAGCTGTAATTGTTTCAAAATATCTCCTGCCATGTCACTGACGCGTCGTGAAACAGTGTTGTTTGACGAAGGCATTCCCCGAGCCATATAAGCGGCAGCAGGAAAACTTAAGTCCTCCACATACCTTAAGGGAACATTTCGGCATTTCGTGTATGATCAGTGAGAAAGTCCATATTGCAAATGTACGGTCCCTTACTAGACGTCCGAAATCGTTTGTAAAATTCGCGGTCGGCGTCGGGCCGTGCGGTAGGGCCAGACCTACCGGGAAGTCATCAAATGAACTTTGTCGGACATTCGGTTTCCGTTTTATAAAATAAACAAGTTTTTGACCGTTTTTCCGCTATCCCGGAATTTCCCACAAGAGGGCATACGGAATCATATGGCAATTTGGCAAAACATCACGAATCACGACGGGGCCTTATCTCGAAAACGGAAAATATTTCGAAGCCGAAACTCGGTGAGCGTAGGTTTGGCATAATGGGCAGTTGGCCCCGAACAAGATGGCGTCTAGGCCTCGACGGTTTTTGAGTTATGGCCGTTTTTCTGGGATTAAAGGTCCTAAATGGAAATAGAGAAATTATTTTTCCACTTCAGGTCAAAGTCAAGGAGCCTCCGGTGTCAATAAAAAAAGAACCAGCCATTTATCTATCGTCATTTAAGAGAAACGGAACAATGACAACTTGGCGATGGTCACAAATAGGCGTTTTTTTTTTTCAACGGTTACAGATCCAGTTGCAGGGTGTTCATACGAATCTTTTTAAAGTGTGCTGCGGAGCTCTGCGAGATTTCTGTGATTTTCTATGATTTTCTGAAATAACACACACATACTAAACCCTCCGTAAATAACTCAGTTGTTAACGTAAAGACTTAAAACTCAGGATTCTGTAACAGCATACCCCAATGAGGATATGTGGTGATTTATAGCTTCCTGTGCCAACCGGAAGTGCCATAATTGGTGTCTCAGGGGCTGTTTCAAAGGGTTAAAAAAGTCTGATCTGTCCAAAACTTCATATATGTGATTAGGCAACCCCCATGAACTGTAAATCAGTCATTTTTCCCCAAAAAATTCAAAGGAAAAAAAAATCACACTAAAACACAACTTGAATGGAGGGACGTATTGGGGTGCGTAGAGACAGACAGTGGCTGCAATAGTTAGCTTTGTTCGAGCTAAAAAAGAACCGTCAGACCTAGAGTTCCGAAACTTTAGAAACCTGTTCTAGACCTCCGGTCGATGGTGCGTGGTGAGTTACGTGGCTCTAGACGGTTCTCGGACCGAGAAACAGCCTCGTACATTTGCAATACCTTCAATTCATTTTGACCATTACGAAAATGACGACGTTTAGAAAAGTCTCAGAGACGCAAGGCTAGGTGCATTGAAACCGGCTCGGCCCATAGAGACAGACCCCAACGTTTCTGTCCGATAGCTCGTTCAAGGACCCCGTAGCAAGGCATGGAAAAAAGTGGATTTTCAGCACCAATTAGGGTTTTTCTCGGACACCAAATGACCTATCGAGCCGAAACTCGGGATTCGGGGTCGCCTCACATAGGACTTCACATAATGTCCGAACTGGACCCGCAGCTAGAACGTAACTATGTGTTTTACCTTTTTATTATGTTTTAAACTAAAGGCGCTGTGAATTATGGGACTGCTCTGACATATGTGATAGTTGGCTTCTAAATGAGTAGTAAAAAGTGGGTTTGGTGTCATAATGACATCTAATTGACTGATGGACACTGACTTGCTAGTTGACTTTTGTGCATTTGCAATATGTTTAAACGGAGAGGGACCATCACCAAAATGTCATTCTGAAATCAACACAAAAAATGGCATCACCATAGTCTCCAGACTGTGCTGAGTTCAACGAGCTATCCCGCTTGACCGTAGCTCGCTCGGTCTAAGCGCAACGACCATTAGAAAAGTAGGCCCAAAATGAAGCCTGCCCCACAATGTCATTTGCTTTTGAGTGACAGTGAGAGAACCGTTAGGGTGAGAAGAAAAATTCCACCACATGAATGTTCCTAAGGTCCTCCCGATCTGTACAAGCCTAACCTTGACCGTGTGGCATTAACCCTTAAGAGTAAAACAGTGTTTTTTGATCTCACAGATTACAGTGTCATCTCTCCCCATAGGAATACATTGCCTGCACCCCTAATTTCAACCTGAAGTCTATATGGGTTATGAATGCCGTATGAACCTGTCTTCGGTACCAGTCCATCAGGCCACTATGAGGTCTACCTGTGTTGATTCTGAGCTTCCTGGACCAACCGGAAGTGGTTAAAATGCCCCTAAAAGTGTTTACCCATACCCTGCCTGCAGTTTGACAGACATAGTGCATTCAACCCTGTGTAAATCAGTCAGTTCTTAACGTAAGGACTTAAAACTCAGGATTCTGTAACAGCATACCCCAATGGGGATATGTGTTGATTTATAGCTTCCTGTGCCAACCGGAAGTGCCATAACTGGTGTCTCAGGGGCTGTTTCGAGGGGTTAAAAAAGTCTGATCTTTCCAAAACTTCATATGTGTGATTAGGCAACCCCCATGAACTGTAAATCAGTCATTTTTCCCCAAAAAAATCAAAGGAAAAAAAAATCACACTAAAACACACCTTGGATGGAGGGACGTATTGGGGTGCGTAGAGACAGACAGTGGCTGCAATTAGTTAGCTTTGTTCGAGCTAAAAAAGAACCGTCAGACCTAGAGTTCCGAAACTTTAGAAACCTGTTCTAGACCTCCGGTCGATGGTGCGTGGTGAGTTACGTGGCTCTAGACGGTTCTCGGACCGAGAAACAGCCTCGTACATTTGCAATACCTTCAATTCATTTTGACCATTACGAAAATGACGACGTTTAGAAAAGTCTCAGAGACGCAAGGCTAGGTGCATTGAAACCGGCTCGGCCCATAGAGACAGACCCCAACGTTTCTGTCCGATAGCTCGTTCAAGGACCCCGTAGCAAGGCATGGAAAAAAGTGGATTTTCAGCACCAATTAGGGTTTTTCTCGGACACCAAATGACCTATCGAGCCGAAACTCGGGATTCGGGGTCGCCTCACATAGGACTTCACATAATGTCCGAACTGGACCCGCAGCTAGAACGTAACTATGTGTTTTACCTTTTTATTATGTTTTAAACCGAAGGCGCTGTGAATTATGGGACTGCTCTGACATATGTGATAGTTGGCTACTAAATGAGTAGGAAAAAGTGGGTTTGGTGTCAATTGATATCCATTTGGTGTCATAATGACATCTAATTGACTGATGGACACTGACTTGCTAGTTGACTTTTGTACATTTGCAATATGTTTAAACGGAGAGGGACCATCACCAAAATGGCATTCTGAAATCAACACAAAAAATGGCATCACCATAGTCTCCAGACTGTGCCGAGTTCAAGGAGACGCCCCGCTTGACCGTAGCTCGTTCTGAGTGCAGCAAACTTGAAAAAAAGAAGGCCCAAAATGAAGCCTGCACCACAATGTCATTTGATTTTGGGTGGCAGTGAGAGAACCGTTAGGGTGAGAAGCACAATTCCACCACATGAATGTTCCTAAGGTCCTCCCGATCTGAACAAGCCTAACCTTGACCGTGTGGCATTAACCCTTCACAGTAAAACAGGGTTTTTTGATCTCACAGATTACAGTGACATCTCTCCCCATAGGAATACATAGCCTGCACCACAAAATTCAACCTGAAGCCTATATGGGTTATGAATGCCGTATGAACCTGTCTTCGGTACCAGTCCATCAGGCCACTATGAGATCTACCTGTGTCGAATCTAAGCTTCCTGGAGCAACCGGAAGTGGTTAAAATGCCCCTAAAAGTGTTTACCCATACACTGCCTGCAGTTTGATAGACATAGTGCATTCAACCCTGTGTAGATCAGTCAATTCTTAACGTAAAGACTTAAAACTCGGGATTCTGTAAGTGGCTATGTAAATCAAGACATGTGTTTACTTATAGCTTCCTGTGCCAACCGGAAGTGCCTTTAATTGGGTCACACTCTCTGTTTCGAAGGGTTAAAAAAGTCACATCTCTCCAAAACTTCATATGTGTGACTAGGTAACCCTTCTGAACTGTAAATCAGTCATTAATCCCAACAGATGTCAAAGAAAAGCTCCCTCACACACACACAGGAAGGATGGAGTGATAAAGTGCGGTGCTTAAAGACACAGAGAGCAGGAAATGGCATTACCATAATCCCTAGGCCGTACCGAGTTCAGCGAGATATCCCGCTTGACCGTAGCTCGCTCGGTCTAGGCGCAGCGAGCATTAGAATAGTAGGCCCAAAATGAAGCCTGCACCACAATGTCATTTGCTTTTGGGTGACAGTGAGAGAACCGTTAGAGTGAGAAGAAAAATTGCACCACATGAATGTTCCTAAGGTCCTCCCGATCTGAACAAGCCTAACCTTGACCGTGTGGCATTAACCCTTAACAGTAAAACAGTGTTTTTTGATCTCACAGATTACAGTGTCATCTCTCCCCATAGGAATACATTGCCTGCACCCCTAATTTCAACCTGAGGCCTATGTGGGTTATGAATGCCGTATGAACCTGTCTTCGGTACCAGTCCATCAGGCCACTATGAGGTCTACCTGTGTTGATTCTAAGCTTCCTGGACCAACCGGAAGTGGTTAAAATGCCCCTAAAAGTGTTTACCCATACACTGCATGCAGTTTGATAGACATAGTGCATTCAACCCTGTGTAGATCAGTCAATTCTTAACGTAAGGACTTAAAACTCAGGATTCTGTAACAGCATACCCCAATGAGGATATGTGTTGATTTATAACTTCCTGTGCCAACCGGAAGTGCCATAATTGGTGTCTCAGGGGCTGTTTCGAAGGGTTAAAAAAGTCTGATCTTTCCAAAACTTCATATGTGTGATTAGGCAACCCCCATGAACTGTAAATCAGTCATTTTTCCCCAAAAAATTCAAAGGAAAAAAAAATCACACTAAAACACAACTTGGAAGGAGGGACGTATTGGGGTGCGTAGAGACAGACAGTGGCTCCAATAGTTAGCTTTGTTGGAGCTAAAAAAGAACCGTCGGACCTAGAGTTCCGAAACTTTAGAAACCTGTTCTAGACCTCCCGTAGATGGTGCGTGGTGAGTTACGTGGCTCTAGACGGTTCTCGGACCGAGAAACAGCCTCGTACATTTGAAATAACTTCAATTCATTTTTGCATCACGAAAATGACGACATTTAGAAATGTCCCAGAGTCGCAAGACTAGGTGCATTGCAAACGTCTCGGCCCATATAGACAGACCCCAACGTTTCTGTCCAATAGCTCATTCAAGGACCCCGTAGCAAGTCATGGAAAATAGTGGATTTTCAGCACCAATTAGGGTTTTTCTCGGACACCAAATGACCTATCGAGCCGAAACTTGGGATTCGGGGTCGCCTCAGCTAGGCCAACACATAACATAAGAAATGGACCCGCAGCTAGAACGTAACTACGTGTTTTATGGTTTTTTTATGGTTTGAACCGAAGGGGTTGTGAATTTTGGGCCAGCTCTGAAGTATGTAATAGTTGGCTACTAAACGAGTTGGAAAAAGTGGGTTTGGTGTCAGTTTGTATCAGTTTGGTGGTCAGAATGATATCTAATTGACTGATGGACTCTTGTCCACTTGACTCTTGTACATTTGCAATATGATCCTATAGTGAAAAAACATCACGAAAAGCGACATTCTGAAATCAACCCAAACGAGCGATTGAGATGACCCAGAATCACTGCAAAGCCATCCCGAGTTCATCGGGCCAGTCAATTTCACATTCCTGCAAGATTTTTATAGCATGACAAATTCGTGATGGTACCTGCCCTTTAAAACATATTGCAAATGCACAGTGACTTTGAAAAAGTAAGAAACAAAAAAAAATACATCTAAAAAATTTTGAGCATGACAAATTCGTGATGGTACCTGCCCATTGAAACATATTGCAAATGCACAGTGACTTTGAAAAAGTAAGGAAACATAAACAAAAAAAATCCAAAATTTTTATTTTTGGGTGACCAGTTGCACGTGCATTTGCAATATGATTCTATAGTGAAAAAACATATTGCAAATGCACAGTGACTTTGAAAAAGTAAGGAAACATAAACAAAAAAAATCTAAAATTTTTTGGGGGGGATGACCAGTTGCATGTGCATTTGCAATATGATTCTATAGTGAAAAAACATATTGCAAATGCACAGTGACTTTGAAAAAGTAAGGAAAAATAAACAAAAAAAATCTAAAAAATTTTTTGGGGGATGACCAGTTGCACGTGCATTTGCAATATGATTCTATAGTGAAAAAACATATTGCAAATGCACAGTGACTTTGAAAAAGTAAGGAAACATAAACAAAAAAAATCTACATTTTTTGGGGGGGGATGACCAGTTGCATGTGCATTTGCAATATGATTCTATAGTGAAAAAACATATTGCAAATGCACAGTGACTTTGAAAAAGTAAGGAAACATAAAAAAAATCTAAATTTTTTTGGGGGGGATCACCAGTTGCATGTGCATTTGCAATATGATTCTATAGTGAAAAAACGTATTGCAAATGCACAGTGACTTTGAAAAAGTAAGGAAAAATAAACAAAAAAAATCTAAAATTTTTTGGGGGGGATGACCAGTTGCATGTGCATTTGCAATATGATTCTATAGTGAAAAAACATATTGCAAATGCACAGTGACTTTGAAAAAGTAAGGAAACATAAACAAAAAAAATCTAAATTTTTTTGGGGGGGATGACCAGTTGCATGTGCATTTGCAATATGATTCTATAGTGAAAAAACATATTGCAAATGCACAGTGACTTTGAAAAAGTAAGGAAACATAAACAAAAAAAATCCGAAATTTTTATTTTTGGGTGACCAGTTGCACGTGCATTTGCAATATGATTCTATAGTGAAAAAACATATTGCAAATGCACAGTGACTTTGAAAAAGTAAGGAAACATAAAAAAAATCTAAATTTTTTTGGGGGGGATGACCAGTTGCATGTGCATTTGCAATATGATTCTATAGTGAAAAAACATATTGCAAATGCACAGTGACTTTGAAAAAGTAAGGAAAAATAAACAAAAAAAATCTAAAATTTTTTTTGGGGATGACCAGTTGCACGTGCATTTGCAATATGATTCTATAGTGAAAAAACATATTGCAAATGCACAGTGACTTTGAAAAAGTAAGGAAACATAAACAAAAAAAATCTAAAAAATTTTTGGGGGGATGACCAGTTGCATGTGCATTTGCAATATGATTCTATAGTGAAAAAACATATTGCAAATGCACAGTGACTTTGAAAAAGTAAGGAAACATAAACAAAAAAAATCTAAACATTTTTTTTTTGGGTGAGCAGTTGCACGTGCATTTGCAATATGATTCTATAGTGAAAAAACATCACCAAAAGCGACATTCTGAAATCAACCCAAACGAGCGATTGAGATGACCCAGAATCACTGCAAAGCCATCCCGAGTTCATCGGGCCAGTCAATTTCACATTCCTGCAGGATTTTTATAGCATGACAAATTCGTGATGGTACCTGCCCATTAAAACATATTGCAAATGCACAGTGACTTTGAAAAAGTAAGGAAACATAGAATCAAATTATTTTTTTTTGGGTTACCAGTTGCACATTTCAGATCACCAGTTGCACATTTCAGATCACCAGTTGCACATTTCAGATCACCAGTTGCACGGAGGAAAATCGTTACTTTTGACTTTGACTTTTGACTTCCTATGAAATCATATTCCAAATGGAGAAAACATATGCCTTATGCACTAGTAAAAAAAAAAAAAATGATAATAAAGTATGACTAAAGTATGTTGATAAAGTTCTTATACATGTGTAATTGACATAAAAATTGAAAGAATTTTGAAAAACGGTCCAGAAAGCACTTTTTTAAGGATGTGTGAAGTTTTTTACCAAATTTTGACATTTTTGACTTTTGACTTTTGACTTCCTATGAAATCATATTGCAAATGGACAAAACATATGCCTTATGCGCATGTAATTAAAAAAAAAAAAATTTGATATCAAAATTGGACAAAAGTATATTCATACAGTTCTTACACATGTGTAATTGACAAAAAAAGCGAAAGAAATTCGAAAAAAGGCCCAGAAAGCACTTTTTTAAGGGGTAAAAAGTTTTTGAAAAAAATATCATTTTTTCAAAATTTTTCTTTTGGATGTTGACTTGGGTTGCATTTCCAATATGAAAAACCCAGGTGGAGCGCACTCGCCCCC